>NW_024582556.1:176225-185528 GCF_018398535.1 Haplochromis burtoni | reverse complement strand
GGGGGTTGTATGCTAGACCAGTGGGCTCGGTGTGAATTGTAAGGTTAAAACAAATTTAAAACTGATGTAACTATCTAAATTACAGTAAGAACTACTAGCAACTCACATGCTCAATAATCTTAACCGTCAAAGCATGCAGTCATTTCTTAGAGCTGCTCTATAGATGAGAGGGCACAGCATTGGGTCAAATGGATCACAGGAGATTATGCTAATATTGAAAGACGGAGCACAGAGTCTTGTCCTCATTCAGCTGAGACAAATCCTTGTGCAATGCGACATTATATAACAATTCTTACCTCGTTGACTATCTCTACAATTGTCTTGTAGGAACACTGACAGAAGTGTGAAGATAATGTGGTTGGGATCTAAAGAAAAGGAGAAATGTAAGCATAAAAAATGTTTACATCATTTTCTTCAAAGGGGATTGTTGACATGTAGATATGAGGAAATTTTCAAATGTTTACTACTGTTAGAGTTATTTACCCTGATACTAAAATAGATTAGATTTAGGATGTTTCACAAATTTCCCATGTAAGGGGACATCATTAGCATTACATTGGGAAGATTTGCAGCTCAAATATTGCTTATTTTTCTGGTTTGTGCAAGATTTTTGCTGTCATCAAGCTTAAACGCTAATCAAAAGTTAAAGTCCATCTTCAGTCACTTTCTACTAAAGTGATTAATCTGTTAATAATAGGTGGGCAGACTCTAGCATAGCTGAATGCAGGCTGCACTATTTTAAGTACAGGCTTAATTAAAAGTGTAATTTTAGTATAAGTCATTAATGTTCGAGAATCATTTTCATCAATTCAAACTTTTTTTTTCCAAATAATTCTTCTTTTTAAAAGTTCGATGTATGAGATCCCTTTCTTAATAAAAAGTCTAATACTGTTAGTAAATACCAACACAGTATGTAGTATAGTAAGTGAATCAGTCTATAGAGGATATTTTTTTCTTTCAAACAACTTTACATACATTCTATCAGTACTCAATATAACAAGAAGCCTTTACAGTAAGGTGCAAAGAAAATACAGCCTGTTTAAATTCTAAGGTTTTACATATCAGGACATAACAATATTATTGTCCTTAGTAGTGCTTACAACTTGCGTATTTACAACTGCAGATGAATGACTGAACATGATGTTTTGTCATGACATGTCCTCCTCCTATGCATTTCCTGTGCCACTATGTACTTTGTAAAAATTAAGGGAAAATGAAGAAGCAGTGTGTGAAAACTATTGAAAGCAGACAGTTACTGTTTCCATAGGTAAATGAAAGTCAAGTCTTGTCATCAGCAAGTGTGACTATCTCTAAAAGAGCATATGCTTTGTTACTTTGCTGGTGTGGATATGTGTTTTAACATAATATCATGGAGGAAAGACAGTTATCTAAGAGATGTGGCTCTCCTACCATCTGGGAAGGGTTATAAGGTCATTTAAAAATAATTTAAAGTCCATCATTCAGGAGCAGATATATGAGGTGCCGTAAGGGACATTATTACTGAAACACTCTCACACACACTACTGAAATTTTATCTCTCACACACACTAGTGAAACGCTCCCACACACACTAGTGAAATTCTCACGCACACTCCACTGAAAAACCAAGGCATTTCAGTTGAACAGGAAGGCATGAAAGTGGTCCTGTTGCTGAGGTTGGGGTCATCCTGTAATCTCTTACGCACTACCTCCAATGCTTCCTGTTGGGTCTGTGTTTCCACAAGCCCCGCTAATTCTAGAGACTTATTCATCATGAAGAAAACAAGACAGTCGATCGATCGATCAATTATTTGCGCAAGGGAGGCCTCGTCTGTGTCCACCACGAGAATGACCTCCAGATCTGACCTCCTCCTGCTACCTTTTATTGAGAGACAGTTCACACAAAACACGTCAGAACAAAGCCTCGCCTCCTTGGTTCTAAGAAAAAGCATTGTATGTATATGTGTGAACTTCTGTAAGAATGTGAGAATGTGTGTGTGTGTGTCAGACCTCCTGCTGACCAAAGGGTCGTAAACGCAGGAAGTTTACATCAAAAGAAGCAGATCTTCTAGATAGGATGTATCTGCAATAAAACATTACAGCCCCCCCAATCCAGAACCTCAAGAATCTGTGGGGAAGGACAATGGAATTTCTTTCATCAGAGTTGGCAAGCATAGAAATGACAACATTTAACAATTCACTCTAATTGTCACGGGTAATGGGGAAATACAGACTCAGTCGCGGAGCTCTGGATGCGAAGCAAACAGTGCGTTTATTTACAGTGCTCAAAAACAGTCTCAAAACACAAAGCGAAGTGCAAAAATTCAACGGTGATCATCTCCAAATTCCCAGTGGTGTGCAGGTGAGTCTCCCAAGTGATTATCCGAGTGTGTTTCTCCTCCGAGAGCTTAATCCAGCGGGCTCCTTCTCTCCAACCTTCTGCTCCATATCACTTCCTCCTACAAACGAGTGACAACAACAGGTGAGAAGGGTGGCCGGCTAAAGCTATGTTACAAGTAACAAACACTCTTTACTACTGAGCTTCCAGTACAATCCAGCGTCGACTGCCATCCGGACACACAGTTAAATACCTCAGCCCACGATGATCAGTGACAGCTGAGTGGCAAATTAGGTGCAGGTGTGTCAGCCACTGGGTGGAGGAGGAGAGAGAGAGAAGCACACACATACACACAGGCAGGTCGCCCCGGGAAGGACCGTCCGACCATGACACTAATACTTCCGTGACTGGGATGCAAGTGGAGAGAGATGTAACGTCGTACGAGACCATGGTCTCATCTGCCTCCATAATGACATCTCTCACCTTCTCAACAAAACCCAAAGTGTTCTGAATGTGGTGTTCAGAGCTGCCTACCAATGGGTTGAGGATTGAAGCCAGAAGGGTGCATCTTTCACCATCTTACAATGCTGTGATTGCAGCCATTCCCCAACTCTCTGTGAATGGTACTCATGGCCATTGATTAGTGGGCTTTGATCAGTGGGTTTTGGTCAGTGGCTGTTGATCAATGGTCATGAGAATTTTCATAATTAAGATTAAGGAAATGAATAGAATAGAATAGAATAGCCTTTATTGTCATTGTACAGAGTACAACGAAATTGGAGTGCCACTCCACAAATGACCTCCCAGCCCATTGTTCCTTCAGTGGGCTGGGTTCAGTCATTATGCAAATGTACTGTTTATAAGATTGGGGAAACCTGCAGTCAGCTGAGACTGAAGAAGTCACTTGGATGAGTGACGAAACGTTTCTCCCACAAAACGCTACGTCCAGATGAACAGAATCAACTTTTGGAGATTTACTTACCTGGATGATTGAGCATGCATCAAGACTTCTTCAGAGAAAACAACATTGTAGCATGACTTAGCCCAGACAGTTGATTCTTTTTATTTGGATGTAGTGCTTTCATTGGGAGAAAATGTCCGGATGAATAGAATCATATTTGTGGGATTTTCTTACCTGGGTGATGAGCATGCAGTAAGACAGCACAGTTTACATTCGCAAAGTTGCTTCTGAACAAACCATAAAACTTGTGGAACAATGCCCTTTGAACAGACCAAAGTGGAGATATTGGGCTATAAGCACAGCTCCACATTTGAAATAAACCAAACACCTCACAGAAGCTGTTAAGCACAGTGGTGCAGGTGTGATGGTTTTTGGGGCTTGTTTTGCAGCCCCAGGAACAGGGCACCTTGTAGTCAATGAGTCAGCCGTGAAATCCTCTGTATACTAGTATTCTAGACTCAAGTGCAAGGTCGGTCTAACAGCTAAAGTCTGGATGAAACTGGTTCATAGAGCAGGGCAATAATCCCAAGCACAGCAACTAAAGAAAAGAATCAAGGTGCTGCAATACTACAGTGAAATTCCAGACATCAAGTCAATTGAAATGCTGTAAACAAAGTCCCATAACTCAACGAACTGAAGCCACACTGTAAAAGAAGAGTGAGCCAAAATTCTTCAATGTGAGTGACAATGTGAGAGGCAGATAAAGTCATGCAGAAAATGATTACTTCAGCTTGTTGCAGCTCAGTGGTTCTACGGGCTATTAAATAGTTTCACCATTTAGTTTCTGTGAAATAAATAATGACATTGATGTATTTTAAGACCTGACAATGACCACACAAGAGGTTTTCAGTCATAAAACAACATATGTGATATGCAGTGCTTAGTACTGGTACTTACTATAGTGCAATAACAGTCCCAGACAGTTCTGCTAATGTCAAATCACAGCTTTGGCAAGGAGTTTTTAAAAATTTCAAGGAATTTCTTAAATGCACACAGCAAAAAAGAAAAAGAGAGAAAAATAATAGGCCACTATCCCTCAAACCACATCCCCACCCACAAATGTTTCTATGTACTGCTGGTCAGTGAGAAAGGAAAAATGAAAGTCAAGAGAAGAAAAGCGTCATGCTGTGGGCTGTGCAAATGACACGGACGTAGAGGGGACCCCCTGCCAGTGTGGACTACTGTGATGACAGGAGACATGAGAGAGGACCAGCAGGCCTTTCAAGTTTTGAAGGGAGAGTTGATGCAGCTACTTGCTGTGGGCAATTGTACCATCTTCGGATCTCAGCTGCACTGTTCTCTCTCTTTCACGTTCACAAGACAGAGGGTGCATGCATATCTATGAGAAATGCTTACTTTGCCTTTGGAAAGCAGCTATTTCGTTTTATTTCTCCTATAAGTCCTAGCTCAAGCTTTCCTAACCTTGGGATCAAGATCCCACAGGGCCTTTTTGATAAAAGCGAAGGAGGCTGCTTTATAAACAAGTACTGAACTGTTTGTTTAAACTATTCATTTGCCCACTGAGTCCAGAGAACCTTTTGAAAAAAACATCTTTTTCACTGCCAATCCATAGTCAGTATGTTGCATACTTTGATAAGATTGGTTTGGAATGTGTACAGCCCAAGACTGTAATACTCTGCAGCAGGTGATTGAAACGAATGCAAACGACATCATCAGTACCCATCTACTAAATATCTGTGATATCATTGAGGTGATTTTTACAAGAAAATAACTTCCTGAGCCACAGCATGTTCACCCTACAGATGTCTTACAGGCAATACAGAACTGTGGTAGCATTCATTCTTTGGAGCAGTTTCTGTCCTCAGGCTTGGGAGGCTGAATTCCTCCATCAAATTCAACCACACTCTGCTATATATATATATATATATATATATATATATATATATATATATTATTGCTATCATTTTGCATGTGTACTTATGATTTTGTCAGTCATTCTCAACACACTGAAGTCATTCACTGTCTTTGTGGCGTAAGGTACCAGACTTAAACTTGGCACAGAAAAAACAAGTTTAGCACAGTGCCACTGATCGGCAACAAACTGACAATCACTTGATCTGAAATTTAAAAAGAATGTACTTAAATTAGAAGTTTTATATATAGAAGAGGTCCACTAATCTAATGACTTTGAGCTGAAAGTCTTTGGCTTTGATTTTACTTGTAACGCTTTCAGACCATGTTCATTAAATATATGTACACATTTTTCTACTTGAACATTTGAAGGGTGGAAGCAAGGAAAAATTAGGTTTTAGGAATATGTTTAACTAAGAATACAACTACATAATTTTTTTTTGTTTTGCTGTTTGTAATGTAGCCTCTGAATCACACTTTTTCTTTATCTGACTTGGAGAGTTGGACAAATGACAATTTTGCTATGTTTGTTATTGACACACTACGGCAGGGAGTGGTCTCGGCCAGGCCCGGGTCCGAGCTGCCAGACCCTCGTTCACCTCCTTCAGACTCTCGGTCTGGGTGTACAGCTCTTCCTGCCAGCGGTGTAACACTGCTGCCTGCTCCTATTGTGCGAGCTCGGCCACCACCTGGGCCAGCGCCTTCCCTGGCTGGCCCAGTCCTCGGTCTGCTGAGACCCCCTACTAGGTTTTTTTGCACCGCTGTAAACAAACCACGACAGATCCCACCACATTTCCATGCTTTTCTGCGTACTTTATTCTCATGGTTGCTGTTTTAACAATACTCAGCTACTGCTTTGCAGCTCGCAGCCACACACATCACCAACAACTACTACCAAGACAGGCCCTAGTTCACCCTTTTAAAGCAGGCACGGCATGATCGTTGATCAGGCACATCCACCTCGCCGCACCCGCACCACCAACCATGTCCCGCCACACACACATACTTGTTCTTTTATATTTATATTTATAGGTGTATTCACATCTATACCTACATCCATAGATGTTTTTCTGCTTATCTTGGTTGTAATGTATTTACATTATTATTACTGTAATATTTTAGTTCCTAATGCCTTCATATACGTTCAAACCAGGCTGGTCACTCTCCTCTGGTATGAACAGGGCATTTTCTCTCTAGGAACTGCGCTCACTGGACATTTTCTCTTTTTACTGATACTCTCTCTAGACCCTTGAGACACTTTTAAATAAGACTCTTGGTACGTTCTCTCACATTCATTCCAATACTCGGGAACCTCTCTCCAGTAATTTGTTCACATCTGTGAGTCTTTATATTGAGGCAATGTTTATTGTTCCTCATTACTGAGGTGATGATTATTGTTCCCCCTATTCCATTCAAAAACTGTGATGGAAAGTCACCAGAAACACAAAGGAAGAACTGAACAGGCCAATCCCAACAGATGTGCACTGCATCTACGTGATGTGTAGTTACGTTTTCAGGGAGGTGCACATCAAGTTTCGGTGTATGTATTCAAAATGCTTTGTGGTTATGGAACAGTTATTCATCTGGGAAGATTTATTTCACCACCTGACATATACCAGTTTTTTTCTGTCAGGCAGTGAAAAAACACAGCAGAGGGAATAATGGTTAGATGAGTCTCAGTGTAATAATTGTATAAAAGAACTGCAACATATTTACAGTGGAATCTGAAATATTTGGAAAACACTGAAATAAGCATTTTGATTTTGATTAAAATAAAAAAGCAAATAGGAAATAACACAAATGGTCGCTGAAATAAAAAAAATCATTCAGACTTAAGCTCTTTGACAGCACAGTGTCTGAACTAATTTGATCTGAGTCATTTTGACTTGTTATGATTTATTTGAATTGTAATGTCTCCTATTAACACATGAATATTGAAATGTTCATATTCTAAGAGAGTGCTAAAATAGGGATGGAAATAGCAGACGAAAGAACATTTATATGTAGAAAGCCACACATTATAAAGACAAATTCACTGGCAGACTAATTGAGGCAATGTAATTTGTCAATTAAAGATAATTTATTTTCCAAGGCACCGCTTTCTTCCTCTGATTCAAATATAGTTCTTTATGATAAATTCAATCAAATGGTACTTTGCAGTTAAACACTAGATATAATGCTCTAATAAAAAATTTAAAAGACAAGAAATTTGTCATTTACACATTCATCTTAGTGACCAAATATGGTTACACAATTAAGCCATGCTATTAGTGATTAATGAGACTTGGTACAGCACCCATTCCTTCATGCAGGAGATACTGTGGGATCTACATTGGCACTTAACAAAACACAATGTATGCTAAACATGACACACATCCTAAATATGTACTTTTCTGGTCTACATGTGTGATAAAGTGGTAGCGCTTAGCCGACTTATTGGCATTAGAAAAAGGATCTGAAGTTTGTCCAGATGAACAGAATCAACTTTTGGAGATTTGTCAATGCTCGTGTCTTCTCATCAGAGATGAATGTCAGTGAGCCTTATAATGTTTCTAAAGCTATGTCATGCAGTGCCATGCAAGAGTCAAATCTTGTAGTTTTTTCAGCTGACTGTCTGAGGCAGATGGTGAAACTAACAGTGATTTATAGCAGCTATTTGTCATAGCTTAAACATGTTTACCTTACAGAATAAATTCTTATGATTTTCTTGTAAGAGTATAACACAGCCTTAGTTTAAAAAATCAAGATCGGTATATCTCAGTGAACAACAGGGACATAATTAATGTACTGAATGAGGTCTTCAGAGCTCGCAAAATAAGCCTCTTATGAACTTATGTAAATGAATAGTGTATGTCTGCAGAGGATAGAGACTGACATTCTTCATTTGTATTAGTCATTTTTTGGTTTGGGGTGTATTATAGGCTGAAGAATTTCATCCTTTTTAACTTTTTCAGTTTTCAAATATTTCCTGAAGTTTCACAGCTTATCTCTAATGTTTAATCACAGCTTCTGAAAAATAGGCTTTGTTTCTTTTAGGAAGAGTTTCATGCTAACAAAAATTCAACTTTTTTGTTTATTTCATTTTTGTAAAATTTAATTAACATCTTAATTTATTGTACACAACCTCTGGAGGAGCAAAAAAGTGAAATAAATTTCATTAGAGAAGAGAAAAAAACAAAAGTGGTATGATTAGATGAGGACAGTCAGGGACATGGCATGGAGCCAGTGATCCTCAATACTCCCAGTTGTATATCAGCTTCCAAACTAGATCCCATCGGACAGCAATGATCCGACCACAGAATGGTAACAAATCTGCTCATCTGGGAGTCTCTCATGGTGACCTGTGAGCTAGGTGACCTGCAGAGTCAATGGATCAAGGTCAAGAGAGAAGATGAGGAGTGCAAAGAAGTAAACCAGGAGGTAAGCTTGGATCTGGATGTGTGTCTATTTGCGAGCAGTAGGTAGGTACTAAAGAGACAAAGCAGAGAAATACATTTTAAGAGAAAAGTATTTTAAGATCCCTGGAACAGGGATACAGTTGACCCAAATCTTGTGTGTTAATATAATCTTATATGATTTTGTAACACATGTGTGATTGGCTATAAATTACTTGCTTATGACGCACATAATACAATAAGCTTTACTTTTTTTGAAGCAGCAGAGACTAAATTGTTTTGACATTAACAAATGCCATTTACTACAGACCAGTCAATTACTGAGCTCTCAATAAAACTACTAACAGAAAGTGAGCAGTGTTTTAGCTAGTTATGAGCTGGTTGTTAGCTTCCTATATCGTACTGTCCCCATGTATGGAGTATATTTCATGCACACGTTATGAAGCCATAGTGAAATCACAGCTGTTTTGAAACTTAAAATAAAAACAGAGTATCATAATTCCATGGCTATATAAATTATTAAACATTTTTGCTTGTTTTTGTCATTCTCCTACAACAGGTGCTCATTATCATATTGATGTTTTGCTGTGTTTCCCAACAGTGTATCAAAACAATGACCCTCATTTGTTTAGACACCCATTGTATCATCCAATTTGTACTGTAAATGAAACTCGTAGACACACACACACACACACACACACACACACACACACACACACACACACACACACACACACACACACACACACACACACACA
>NW_024582556.1:157395-176205 GCF_018398535.1 Haplochromis burtoni | reverse complement strand
ACACACACACACACACACACACACACACACACACACACACACACACACACACACACACACACACACACACACACACACACAACAATAATAATAATAATAATCTCACTAGTTATTTTGGAAGTGATCAACTGAAATGGGAGATGAGGTTATTTCAGTCAATTTCATTCATATACTGCCAATTCACAACATTACTTATCTCAGCTCACTTGACATTGAAAGTTAAAGTTAATATCTGTCACAATATTTCACAATTATGTCACAATAACATCATTACAGCAGTTATACTGACAGTATATTCTACAACACAAGAAGCAGAAACTGTGGTGATGATTGGTAACTACAACTGCTAAAAGCAGCTTCAAATTCACGAGTTACAGTCAATGGACCAGTTTATTGCAAGTATCTCCTTCATACTTACAAGATACTTAAAACTTGGTCAGCACTTCGTAGTAAAGCTTTACACTTAACGTGTGTGCTTGCGTGTGTTTCCATCCATCACTGTGTTGTTCATAGAGAAACTGCTATGTTCACTTTGCTGCATACTTCCCAAACATAGGACAGTTAGGATCTGGAGACCACAGCTGTTGAATGATAAAACCAATCAAAAACAAAATGCTATGACTACAACAAAATATTTTTCATTAAGACTGACTGTGTCAGAGATGGTAAGTCTTAGAAAAAACAGATATTATCTTTAGAAATATTTTTAGGGTGACACATTATAAGATAGCTGGGATTATTTCATGCACGTTCTTATTTCAAAATGTTTTTCTCTCTTCACTTTTGGTACTGAAAGCCTAGCAAATGTTGGAGAGAACTATCTATGCCACAAAGGCACAAAGCTTTCCAATTCACTCTTACTTCTGTGCTGATCCTCAAGTACAGCTGACATGCGTATAAGTCTTCACCATTTTATCAGAGTCTGACATTTTCTATTGAACTGGTACAAATGGCATTTCCCCAGACAACTTGTTAACTTTTAAAGGTTGATAGATTCGATACACACCCGCATCAAATAGGCAGTGGATCACGCTGAAAAACAAAGCTTTGAGATTAGCTGCTGTCAACTTGAGGATGAGATGTGCGAGTTTGAGTAGCAAAATGTGAAAACTATTCATAAGGTGACATGGAACATATCGATCCAGAAGCATTTATTGGAAAGAAGACCCTAATTTGCAGTTCCCAACTGCACCTGCTTCTGTCTTTGTCCTGTGACTGAAGTCTACAAGCACTCTGACATTACTGTTTTCCCAAGTGACTTTGATTAGTATAGTGTCAAACTATACTGTAGGATAGGAAAGTGTGTCAGGTTGAAAAAATGATGCAAACATAAGCTCACCTACAGGAAGGATACAATTGCTTCTTTATATTCTCAAAATGATTAGCAATGAAATAATTTACCCTTCAAGAATACATTAAAGATGATTACAACTTTTATGGTTCTAGAGACAGAGCAGTGTCATTAGGGAGCCATATGGAAAGTCATTCTCCTTGAGGTTCTAAGGTCATTTCATGTACAGTACAAATCTAGGTGTACACGTTGGGTATGAGCACAAAAATAATTGCAAACCCAAAGGTCAAAAAAGGGTCAAATTAACTTTCCTAGCAAGAATTAAAAGTGAACAACTTCATACAGTGGGCCGTCCCTAGCTTTTAACTTGAGATTATAGTGTAGAGGAGAAATTAATTTTTTACCTTATTGCAAGACTGTTATGACCCTGCTTGGAATGACCGTAACAAGAGCGGGGTGTCCCGCGATTTCCCACGCCCAAACAGACACAGCCACAGCATTGGACGTTTAACAATGATTTATTTACGGCAATGGCACTCAGTACAACGATAGTGGGAGTGTATGATTTCAGGGTGAGCTAAGGCCAACACAACAAACAAAACCCAACCTAAGCTTCTGTTCCCCTTTGACCTCTTCAAGAAAAAAACAAAAGAAATGACACAGTCGGACCTCCCTGGTCTAACAACACAGGAGAAAACAAAGCTTCCCAAAATAATTGTCAGCTCACCCCTACTTGCGCCGCACTTCACACACATGCCCAAATTTAACTAAGTAGATATGGCTGCGGCTGCTCCATCTGGACCTGAGACAAGTGCACGGCAAGTTTTCCACAGCCCACACACCGCGGCTCTTCCGTCGTCTTTTTATTGCCTACGTCCACAGCGGGAGCCAGTTACATCAGACCATTCCTTCCGTCCACCAATCACAGTCGAGCCACTGCACAGGTGAATTGGCATACACACATTCAGAAACAAACAAACAACATACGCACGAAACAAAGACTTATCTGAAAGTGTTCATAATCTGCCACTACTGATAGTTTGGTAAGGCTTTCTGTACTGAAGATAATGATAGCATATGAATATAAAACATAGTACAAACAAATTACCAAAGTAATGTATTGTTATGTTTCCTAAAAAAAATTTCACATTGTTTCATGAAGTTGAGGAACATTTTTGTTGCAGACTAATTAGAAATACAAGGATGTAGTCAATCCCTTTTTTTTAAATTGCAGGGAAATTTATACTGCTAAATGAAAGAAATCATGCAAAATATCTTAATAGGTTAAAAAAGTGTGGGGTATGATTAGCTTAAATTTGGAAATATGCTGATTACAGCCAGAAAGTTCCAAAATTGGTGTTGCTAAACACACGAACAAGAGAAGTGTGAAAGTATAAAAATAACTGATTGGAGAAACTGAACGAGGTAAGAGTACATTTTAATGGATAATAGCAAAGATTGGGGCTAAAAGTGATAGTTAAAGAATCAGTCACCAGAAATTAAATTTCAGCTAAGCCAATAAAACAACTCAGTTATTTCAGTGATAAATGGAAACAACAACTGAGAATACCCGTGAAGTAAACACAGTGCTTGAGTGCAGCCCTTGTTTATCCCAGTAATGTGCATCAGTTTGCGGTGACTAAGGTCAACATGTAATTACAGTACTGTAAGCCAATCCGGTACATGAGCTGTAAAAGTAGTTTTCATGATTACTTTAAATCTTAATTTGTTGTGGTCAGGGTTCAGGGTTGCAATCTCCATATGTTAACCCCAGCAACCACCACCCAGGAGCTGCAATAACTAAAAAGTGCTACCTATCATCACAAATGATTCATTTAGCCATGTGAAATTGTATATTTGTGGCCACAGAATACAATTAAACTCTTGTCAGCAAGGCAATAGATGAACAAGCCCCATGTTAACAATGTTTTAACTGAGGATTTTACATTTGGAAAAACTTATTATGCTATGAAAATCTTATGAGACTATGTTCACTCTTTCAGTAAAACCAGTCAGGTCATTTAAACTTCATAATAAGAAACAGAGAGAACTGAATTAACATTCTATTGCCGAGACTTTCATAAAGTTTCATACAATGCTTCCTTTTAATAAAACAATAGGATTCATGTGGATTACACTGATACTGTGCCAACTGCAAGCCACCAGCTGAGCTGACCTGCCTAGACACTGGTCAGGTGATTCATGAGAAGGGTTCACTGTACATCTCACAGTGCTGCTGGCTTATGTGAAGACAAGGTTTCCAGGCCAACTTCAAGTAATTATTCAAGGATCTGCAGCTTCTGACACTTCCATGCTGGTTGCATGTTGAAGTTGTCTCCTTCAACATTATCACTCAGAAAAACATCCACACATTGCTCAGGAGCAAAAAAATACAAAATATATTTAAAACAATTTAATTGATGTACTAAACAAAATGTAATAAGAATAATATATTACACAGAATATTATAATTTGAATTCATTAATTAAAACACTTTCTGGCAGTTACAGAGAAGATTCTCACAAAATTCTCATTCTTAAGACAGGATCCTAATTTTCGCTTTCTAAAATATGACAGGCATTGCAAAGCTGAGAGGAATCTCAAACAAAAAGGGCATTTTGCTAGATTTCAGATGCATGACATTGGGGAAAATAATAGCCCAAAAAAAAAAAGAGAACGAAAGGGAAGACAAGCTTCTTGTTTATTTTACTTTACTAGATTCAAGGGCAAACTGACAAATAAGGATGAACTGAAACAATGGGATGACACTGACATAAGAGCCCAATTAAGCCTCTCACTTCTTTGCTCTCATCAGTATGATAACTATGGTTTTCATCACTTTAAAAGTCTATGCACCCTTCTAAGAGGAAGAAGACAAGGAGGAGAAGAAGGATGCAGTTAGGCAGATCTGACAAGTACACAACCAAAAGCAACCCAAAATTAAGTAACAACACTACAATTAAATGAAAAGAAACAAGAATAAAGTTAACATAACAGTGATCAATAAATAAGCAGCAAAAAACAGACGTGTGAATTAAACCAGTCTGAATTAAACTGTTGAATGAAACTGTGTACTTTTTGAAATAGTTGTGTTGTGTTTTTGACAAAGGTTCCCTTTTTAAAATCTCTTTTTTATTCTCTTTTCCAGTCCATGATCTTTCTTTAAACCGAGCTCACTTATTTTTACAAGTTAACCAAAGGCTTTTTTTTTTTATTGCTGATATGGTCTTAGTATATAAGAGTGTGAGGACTAAGAGCCTCATTCATTGCTGATGTTGACTCCTTAACTTTCACTTTAAGTAGCACTAAAAGTAAAGTAGGTGATATCATTTCAAACTGAGTGAATAAATAGTACATACAATTTGCATAGTTTCAATTTGAAGTTTCCTCTTTTATATGCTTGTGGAGAAACTGTTAGCCTTTTGTGATTAAGGAGTCATGATAATATGACATCTCCTTGCATGCCTAATTATAAGGCTTTGCTTTAATTAAGACGGAGCATAAAAAAAGAAGATCTAATCGGCATGGCCTTAAGATGCTTTGGATCAACAGGGTCTAAATAATATACTTTCCTTTCTTTCTTGCCAATTTTTCAGTCTTCCTTTAGGTAGTTTCTCAATATGATAAAAAAACATTAGTTTTCTTCTGACTTCTGAACTGTTTATGCTTTCACAATGGTAATGGAAAGGCAATCAAAAGGTGTGCATTTCCTGGGGTAGAATAAAATGGCTCTATTAACTTCCCACTATGAACCACCACCCACACAAAGATAAAGTAGTGAATAAACCATGCTGGGATTTCCAATAATCCAGCAGCAGGTGTACATATGTTGGTAAGGTGAACTTCCATGTGTCTTTTTTAAAAGAGTACACATTTTTAGCAGCACAGTTAAACTGGAAACTGTTCTCCCGTTTAAAAATATCATGATTTTCTTGTGTAAGATGCTTATCACCACCAATATTTTCATTTTGTTTTTATAACTCTAGTGCCCGTGTATTTTAAGCAACCCAAAAATAAAATATTATGTTCAGGGAATTTGTAAATAGGAAAGAATGTCTGCTACATGAGAGGTTCATTTTGAAATAGTGCCTGATGAATTGGGCCCTACGGAGGTGCAGCCTTTATGAAGTAAACTCTGTATGTTACGCTCAATTTTCATTGTCATTTAATAATTTTTTTTAATTCTTCACACACACAATGAGCGGCAACTGCCACCTATAAACAGCCACTGTTGACCACCATGTATGAATAATCGGCAGAACACAATCCTCACAGATGAGACAACAGACTCTGCGAAGTCCTTGATCAATAGACCGTCAACCAGCTCTCTGATCGAGGCAGGGGGCCAGCTGTGACCCCAGATTCACCAAGACAATGAGGTGTGAACACCAGAGGGGCCCTCGAAGAACTGGCATCTTCAAGGTGCACTACCATCAGACACCTTCAAGCACGAGTTCTGTAAAGTCTGCTGGGCATGCTGGTTTCCTTCAAGCTGTCTGCACTCTCATCCTGTTATCACTACGTTGGATCCCGAAAGGTTCTGATTCCCCCTTTTTCTGGCAAATCTCTTCTCCCCAAATATCAATTTCATTCTGGTCAGCTCCTCCTTATTTCTACCACCTACATATGGTTCTTTGTGCTTTGTGCTAATTTGCTAATAATAATAATAATAATAATGATAATGACAATAATATCAAGTAATTGGTTTTCACAATGTTTTATGGACTCTTCAAGAGTAAATAGACGTGGATGTTTCACACTATGGTCTTTGACAGCTGCGGTACACAGTGACAGCCTACTCACATTTTTAAACACAGACACTGGTAGAAATCTTCCAGCTGTTCGGGGCCATTTTACAGAGAAATCTTTCTCCTTATAAGTAACGTGTAATATATCACTTTTTCCATTATATCATTTCAACCCCATCACTGATCACAACAAAGGGGAAAAATACCTCCCACGTGCACAAGCATTTAAACACACAGAATGCAGTTAATTTGCATGAATGTGTTTGATATGCTGCTTAGTGACGACTCTCCAAGTGGAGCCAATGAGCCAATAAGGAATCAAATCGCCAAGTAACATCGATAATGGAGCTGCACTTGCTAAATTTATAAATTCCCATCCGTACATGTAACCATGGTTGTAATATTTAAACACAAGTGTGCTGCATTCAGTCACTACTGATTGCAACAGGCTTGTATTTTATTAGCAACTTTCATTTGGGAAACATGAAAAGAAATTAGTATTTTATCAGTTTGGTTGTGGTATGTAATTAACTGCCTTTTGTATATTGTAGCTCTCACAAAGGTAAACCGCCCAGTTGATCTCATAGACCTCCTAGTCTCCAAGCAGGGGTCAGTAAGCCTCGCAGCCTTTCAGCTCCAAAGCTGCTGACAGCTGGATTTAGCAGGATGCATAGACCCCTCCTTAGCCCCCCAGCATCCACCAGCCCAGTCAGGCTGCTCTCCTCAGGCTGCAGCCTCCAGACTGGAGTCTATCAGCCTATTTTCTTAGACTCAAGCCTAGAGCCATCATTTCTTTTGCGCTGTGATACATTGTCCTTATGCAGCTGATGAATGTACAACTTACTTCTCAAAATCCAGGGTTTTTATTTTAGAAAAATTACCATCCTTATTTGGATATCTCATACTTAACCTACCAGCCAGATCATACAGAGTGATCAGTTCCATGCCAGGCTCATAACAGTGCCCTTTAATGTTACTACAGATCATTTTAATAAGTGCTTAGGCAGTACTATTACAGTCACTCTCAACAGTGTATTAAATATTTGTGGAATTTACCATGACTGTGTGTGACAAACTTTATTACGGTGTTAGAGAAAATGTGCATTTAAAAAAAGTTTCTATATTTGAAGCATATGTTGTTTGGCTACTTATATCTCATATTAAATATATAACACACAAGTCTCTCCTAGAGTAGACTGGCATTAATCTAATGTTGAGACATCAGGTGTACCTGGATCTGTTCCTTGCAAAGCAAGGGAGCTTCCACATTGACTGAGCTGTAACTCCTGCATAGTTAATATGAGAGGCATCCTTGTTTTGAGTAAATGCTGAGGAGCAGTAATGTGAGACGATCACCACACAGTTTTTCTGCTACTGTTAAAAAGTTAAATACACATGCCACACTGATTGTTAATTGGTTCAACATGTATTTAATATCACTTTTGTTTTCAGTTCAGTTCATTTTATTTCAAACATGTCAAACATGTGCCTTCACAATCATTACAAGATATCATCCCATTATTTGTTTGAAAAGGAGTAGGCAGAAGTATTTACTTATTTGTCCCTACCCCCTCAAGTTTTACCTCTCATTCATTTAATTTTATTTTAGTCTTAAATTAAACAAACAACATATGAAACAAAAGTAAAGCAAAACAAAACAAACATACATAAATCAAAAACAAGAAATAAGCAAGCCCCACCGCAGTATAGTTTCTTTCATATGAAAAATACAGATTGTGTAAATTTGCAGATTCACAAGTTATGGAAAAACAACCAAACAAAAGTTTTCCTTCAACATGTACTGGAATTCTTCAGGAGATACTGCTCGTTTGCACTTTGGTGGCAGCTTTTGTTGGTGGCCATTTATTTTCCCTGCATTTGAACTATGGTGGAGATTCTCTTCCTCCCAAAGGAATGTGTGAATTCTAGCATTAGTGTTTAATGCGCTGACATTTTTGCCACTCCAACATACTAATCTGGTGCCCTTGATTCTCAAGCTTTACAAATAAAACCTGAAACCTGAAAAGAATGTCTCATATCCGTGCAGCTTGGTGCCAAAAATCCAACTGGCTTGACTAGAAGGTCACACAGTAATGACACAGAAAAGCATTGCCATGAACATTCTTTGATTAGTGACTACTCAACTATAATATAGGAGAGCAGCTCTTTTACTCTTACTTGACAAAATTCTGCTTAAATCTGGTGTTAAGTATTAATAAAACAGTTATTGTATTTCATAAAAATTACATTGTTAACCTCTATAAAGGTGCATTAAACTTCAATCAGTGAAGAGTCAAATGTTTTTAAGGGGGAATACATGCTCTCAAAGGAGAGAGAGGAAAACCACTCTCTCTCTCTCTCTCTCTCTATCTTTATATATGTATATGTATACATATAGAAAAGGAAAAAATATATATAGTACCATTCAAATGTTTCAGACATAACTTGAATGATCTTTTATTTGTGGTTTATCCCACTAGAGTTGTTATTTTATTATTGCCTGTCACACAGTGTGCTGTAATACACTGAGGGACATGCGTATTGTTTGCAAAGGGAATAGACTAATTATTTTGATCACTAATCTAGTATTCCCAGGGACTTTCTTTAATTTTTTTAAATCAATCCCTGCAGTTCTGTTGACTTGCTCTGCTGATACACAGCTGGAAGTGAATTAAAAATCCATGTTTTCTACCCATCTGTTTTAATCCTAGATAATGCATAGTGTCTTCCAGGATGGCTATGCTCATTGAATAGTCCAATCCATCTCACTTCAACTGATAACCTAATTTTAGAGACAGACATCACACTCCTAAACCATCGTCAAAACACCAAAGGAGGAAATATTTTTCTGGAGGAATGACGTCTCGCCCCTCCAGTAGAGTCACACAGAACAGAATCAATCCCAAAGCGTGCTGAAGAACACTGGTGGCAATTACCTTACTAAGAGAATTTTTTTTTTCTTTTTATTTGTTACTCATTTCTTTGCTTTTGATATTTAAGCATCTGCAAAGAAGTGTCATATCAAAGAAATGGCTGCAAAGACACCCGTTAAACTTTATCTGAGATGTAATTTTTTTTTTTTTTTACACCACTGGCTCAGAAAAAGTACAGGTGAAGATTCAGGAGCTCCATCGTAAAAAGAAAGCTCTGTTGATAAAGGCTGAAAAACTGAATTGTGTCTATTTTTTCCAATATCAGCGGTCTCATCTGAGTGACCATTCTCCAACTTGCAGCTATAAAAAAACAAGGTTACGACCCTCCATGATGCAGAATAAACACACTCTCTTGTCCCTCATGAGTGTCCACACAGACATTTTAAGTACTTTTGGGCTCCAATCCCCTACCTCCTAAACTCCTGAGTGCCAAGGCACATTTGAAGAATTGTACCTGGAGCACCCAGATGAAGGTAAAGCTTTGGCTTATTATGAGCTGCCTCAGAGCAGTTTTACATTATCATAAAGCAGTAATTTCACACTAATTCCTTTGGTGCAAAACAGTATTTGACTATGTTTCAGGCTGTGTAAATTGGGCTTTGTGCCTGTTAAAATACTGTTCTAGTCAACTATGCACGTTAGACTTATAGTATGTTCTTGACTGCTGTGTATAACAGGGCCTAGTAACTGCAAGACTGGCATAGCTTTATAGTTTTTCCTGGTTTCATAATAAATTTGCTCACCTGTGTGTGCTCCTGGCATGTGCACCTTCTCACAGAGCAGAGGTTTAATTAATGTTGTATCTGTGCTGTTAAAATATTATGCATAATTTGGCATGTTTTTTCTTGGCTATGTTCATCTAGGTTTTGGCTGTTTATCTGCTGTGAGCAGCAGGGTCTGGTTGTTGCAAGACTGTTGTACTTTGATTAATTTAAACAAGTCAAATTTGTCAAATAAAAAGTAAGTACTGTATACCTTAGCCCTGCACCACACACAAGTGCACAAAATGTGCCACCCACTTCAACACCCCGAGCTTCCCACTTCAAGGGCCCACCCATGGCAGTCAAGTTACTTTTTACAGCAAGCCAAACAAGTTGAAGTGTTTCAGGTATTTACTCACATTTCTACATATAGATCAGTAGATAATGAACACATGTCTGCATGTTTTTTACATTTGTCTAGGAGTTGAGCTATCACATGCCATATCAAAATGTCTGTTAAAATGCATCTAGCATATTGTGTGAATGTTACAATAAATTATATCAACTTTAATAAATAACTGCAATATCACAAAATTAGCTAAATACAAGGAGGGATACATTATTTATGAAAATTTTACAGTAACAATATCTTAATTAGCACACAACCTGGTAGGTAGTCTAAGGAGCTTGGGAAGAAAAGTGAATCGACTTCTTTAAATTTCACCTCTCATCTGAGAAGTGTCATGTGTGGCTGTGGCAGGCAGGAAGTGGACCCAAATGCAGATACTCCTGCACTGAAAATAAACTTCGAATGGCAGGTTTATTCGCTGGAAATATCCTTCATAAAATAAACTCACAGAAAACAAACCAAAACCTGGAGTACAAAAGTAAGAACAAAACACTGGGAAACTAGAAGCGTGGAACTAAAAGTGAAACCAGAAACACGGAGAGACTTACAGCACATGAGGAGGTACGACGCAACAAAAGGCAAAGGAAAACACAGGGCTTAAATACACAAGGGAGTAATGCGTGAATGGGAAACAGGAGGAGAGCACAGCTGAGACGCAAAACTTAAAATACTGGCTACAGGACACAAGACTATCAAAGTAAAACAGGAAACAGGAAACGAGAGACATTCACAAAGACACGCCCATATGGAAAAGATATATATAAATCTTATAAAGTTTGTATCTGTCTTGTGTGAAACTTTTATGAAAAGCATATAAGTGTGAAAACAGATATAAGATCCCTTGAAAAATTATATAATGAAACTTGCATGTTTTGGATACTTACTAAAACAATGTATGAAAGTAATGCGAAAGTGGCCACTTTCATGAGTAAATCATGTAAGCCTTATATGATTTACTCATGAAAGTGGCCACTTTCATGAGTAATCACATATAAGTTTTTACTATTTCTTTTCCGTATGGGCGTACTTGACACTGAAACGTAGAGATATGACTGGCTGGGGAGACAATGGGAACATGGAGTGAATAGACGTGGAACACGGGGAAGGCAAAGTAACAGAAAACTAAATCCTAGGAACTAAGAATATAACATAAGCAGAAAACAATAAAGAGAACCAAACCCATGAATAACAATAATCAAAGAATATAAATTAACCAACAAACACAAAACCCTGGGTGATAAAGCCATGACAAGAAGCCTCTTAAATTCTGGATGCGTTTCAGTCTTCTAGTCATCATACAGTTTTTACTGATTTTAGTTTATATGGTGGAACAGTTTGCAATAACACATGTCTCCTCTTGAGACTTTAAATACTGCACTCCACCTGAATCTCAGTCTTAGGACCACTAAAAGTCCCCTAACCTAAGAGTGCACCTTAAAATAAAAACAGAGTAATTCTGCGGCAGCTAACTCTCATTTACCTAAATTGCCATTCTGTTTTTAGAGAGACACATATGCACAAATCTGCTTGTTTTTGACCCACTAAATTCTGCTTCTCTTGCTAGACTGCTTGTCATCGGTGAAATGAACCATCTGCTTTCGTGTTTTTGTTTTTTAATTTTAATATAAATTAACATATTGTTAGTTAAGCACCCAGGAAACATTTTAGTAACAGTGGCCAGTGCTTACCTTGAGCAAAAGGATGAGACACTTCTAGATGTATCCAGATGTAATAGGTGGAGTCGAACTGTTTCTTACTGGCATTAAAAACCTCATAACACCTCTTCCCCCAACAGAGAACTTTACTCTCAGACTGCTGGTTTTCTTGTGGTTCCTAAAGGATTTAAAAAGTAGAGGGAGAGCCTTCAGCTTTCAGGTCCTTCTTTTGTGGAACCAGTTTGGGAGACAGATGCTCCCTCTACTTTTAAGATTAGGCTTAAAACTTTCCTTTCTGATAAAGCAGATGACCCTGAATCATCCCTTAATTACACTGCACTAGGTTTAGGCTGCTGGGGGCTGGCTTCCCTTGATACACTCAGTGTTTCTTCTTCAGTCACCCTTTGTTTCACTCACACTGTGTTCATACACCACTCTGAGTTTAATCATTATTTATTATTAATCTCTGGCTCTCTTCAATAGCATGTCTTTGTCCTGTTTTCCTCCCCTAATCCCCAACCAGTCAAGACATATGGCTGATCACTGGGCTTGGTTCTGATGGAGGTTTCTTATTGTTAAAACAGATTTTTCCTTCCCACTGTGGCCAAAGCGCTTGATCATAGAGGGTCATCTGATTATTGGGGTTTTGTCTGTATTTCTTTTTAAAGCGCTAACAGTATAAAGCACCGTAAGCCAATAGTTGTTATGATTTGGCACTCTATAAATTGAACTAAATTGAACATAATTGTGACCAGTGACCAGTTTAAGTCATTTGGACATCTCAGGATGACTTATGGATTTTTTGTGGGGGTGAAATCTGCCTAGAAAAGGACACTGAGGCCGACCCAGATCCAAATACTGCAGCGTGCTCCACTTTGCCTTTTATCACCCTGGACAAACTAGATAATGTCAAAGGCCTTACTTCTCACTGCTATTCAGAAAAAGACATACGTATTTCTAATGTCTTGATGCATTCTCAATCATCCAGGTAATTAAATCTCCAAAAGTTGATTCTGTTCATCTGGACGTAGCGTTTTGTGGGAGAAACGTTTCGTCACTCATCCAAGTGACTTCTTCAGTCTCAGCTGACTGCAGGTTTCCCCGATCTTATAAACAGGACATTTGCATAATGACTGAACCCAGCCCACTGAAGGAACAATGGGCTGGGAGGTCAGTTCCTTCATCATAATTATGCAAATTCTCATGACCATTGATCAACAACCACTGATCAAAGCCCACTGATATTGATCAGTGGGCTATTGGGCCATGAATACCATTCACAGAGAGTTGGGGAATGGCTGCAATCACAGCATTGTAAGATGGTGACAGATGTACCCTTAGCCCCCCTCCTCGATTCAGAGATGGTCTTTCCATTTTCACGTGAATGGCCTCTTTGACTCTGCGCTCAAACCAGCATTCCTCCCTGTCCAGGATGTGTACATCCTCATCATTGAAAGAGTGTCCACTGGCCTGTAGGTGTAAATAGACTGCAGAGTCCTGGCCTGATGAGGTAGCTCTTCTGTGTTGTGCCATCCGCTTTGCCAGAGGTTGTTTGGTTTCCCCGATGCATAAATCCTGGGAATCCTCCTGGCACTTAACAGCGTATACTATGTTACTCTGTTTGTCCAATCTTTGGCGCAGCGTGTTTTGGGGTTTAAAAGCCACAGGGACCCGGTGTTTAGAAAAAATGTGTCTCAACTGCTCCGATACTCCTGACACATACGACACGTACGGGATCACTACAGGTTTTCGCTTTGGCAGTGGTTGTCCTTCTCTCCTGGATCGGCTGGAGCTTTCTTTTGGCGCCTTCCCAGCTTTGACAAAAATCCAGCTGGGATAACCACATTTACTCAGGGCCTTCTTGATGTGATGTTCTTCTGCTTCTCTGGCCGCTGTGTCTGGATGATGTTCGCTCTGTGTTGGAGCATCCTGATAACACCCAGTTTGTGCTCCAGTGGATGATGAGAGTCAAACCTTAAATATTGATCCGTATGTGTAGGTTTCCGGTACACATCAGCTTTTAGATGTCCCCCATTACTGATGGAAATCTCACAGTCTAAGAAGGCTAACCTCCTGCCTGACCTCCCAGCCCATTGTTCCTTCAGTGGGCTGGTTTCAGTCATTATGCAAATGTACTGTTTATAAGATTGGGGAAACCTGCAGTCAGCTGAGACTGAAGAAGTCACTTGGATGAGTAATGAATGTGGCTCCCACTGAAAACGTTACGTCCAGATGAACAGAATAAACTTTTGGAGACAAATTTCTAATCTTTTGCATTTTCAAAATAATTTTAAATCCACTGATTTGACACCATTTGCTCTCTTATATACATGTATCATCACAATTATATTTTGACAACAATACTTTTTCAGATGTCTAAATAACTCTATTCCATTTTAGATGTATATGTTATTAAAACAGCTTTCTTTGTGGGGCATATATGGCTGCTAGCTTTGGACAGAAGGAAATGAATGCAGCAGCTAGGCTTAAGCTAAACAACCTTATTGCATCTTGATTAGACTTATCTGTATCTGCACACACTTTATCTCTTTGCGCTTCATATCCCAAACTTAACAACTAATAATACTGTAATGAAGCCTTGTTTAAATTAGTATTACATTAGCATCTAAGCTTCCACTCAGCTGCAATAATTTCCCCCAGACAGCCTTCCTTTGTTTAGTGTTAACCATGGATTACACTTTTGCCCTCCCATCTGTCTTTTAATAAAGCCTTGTAATGAGAAACTGTGTGTATCATTGTAGGGAATGTCCAGACTCAATCAGTTACAAGAGACTCTGGTGCCTCTTTCCCATGTCACAGATGTATTTATGCTACTCTTTCTTGGTTCACCAGTTTTATTTTACGTACTGTATGATGGTAGAGTATTGAATGCTGTATCTTTTCAAGGAGCACTGCATGCTGTGGATGGCAATCTGTAACACGAGATGAGAATGTAGTGGCTACCCGTGAGTGAGATCTCTTTTGTGTCTGCTCTGTCTTCTTCTCTGCTTTACAACACTCAGGATAAATTAAACCACTACAGATAAGAGGACTGTCTGCTGTCCTATGAAAGAAAACTGAAAAACAAAAATACTAAGATTTTTGTTACTGCCCTTGAAGTGGTATTAAGCCCAAATTCTTACCACAGTTGCTCAGGTTAAATTCTACCACTGGCCCTTTCAAGTATGTCGTCTTCCTCTATCAGTCCAAAAAGCCCAAAACAAAACGAAAAACAACAACTTACCATCGAAGTTGTGCTTTGTAAATCAGATGTATATATTTGTATGAACTGAAGAAACAGAAATGACGATGAGGAGCTTATTTAGAAATTTGTTGATAATGATTTCCCAAAATGCCTCCATAATTTTACTGTTCAATTGGCCTTGCAGCAGCTTGGGTTGTAGCATTTACTGGATCCACCAGATGGAGATCTAATGAGGCTTTTTTCAGGAGCATTACACAGATGGAGACAATATACTGTATGTATTCACACTAGCGTGTACCCCTATCAATAGATGAAAGCATGACTTCTCTGCATGTGTCCACCCACCAACACACAGGCATAGAGACAAACAAACAATTTTTATTAGTTTAAAATATTTTTCTGTATTTGTCCATAATAGCTACTTGATGTTATATCAGACACCCCACTGCCAAACTATGTATCCTTGTAATAAATTCAGCTAAAGGACATAGTTATTGTTATTATATTCAACAGTCTACTACCAAGCAATGTAGTATGGTCTGTTGGTGTAGATATACTGTCATGAGTCACCCTGCTGTTGTGACATTCCAACCACATCTTCAGTACATGCAACCATGAGCATTACTAGGATCTAGAAACACTAAGTGCTCGTCCCAATCCAGACTCTCAAAGTAGCGTAGTTTATAAGTGTGACATCAGTGAGTACAGATTGACCGTGAAGTAGCATGTTTTCACTAAAGACTGTCCTCACAACGTCCTCTTGAATATCTTTCAGTGTAATGATATATTTCAGAAAAATCAGCCTGAGCAAAAAGAACAAAAGTGGTGTCTGGACTCCAACAGCCAGACTGCCTTATTTGATGAAAATGTGGTGAAGAATTGGTCTGTTTAAATAAGATTATGAAATCTACACACGGTAAGAAAACTAAAGCTTATACACTTGCTAACCCTGAGACAACTGATTGTTGACTTATGCACCTTTGGGCATATATCCGCAGGACAAAGGCATCACACCAGTGGAGTCCATTACGGTTCTTCAATGACTAACAAAAAAGACGAAAAAAAAAATCAAAGAGGTATGCCTTTCAGAGACCAGCATTTTAATATAGAGGCTGGATTTTACCAAAGAACTGGATAAGCAGTTGAAATACACAAGTGCATTAGGAATCCAGACTAAATCCAACAACCTCTGTGTAGCACAAAATGAGTCAATATATGACAAAGAAGTTTGTGGATTTAGCAGCGATAGTGCCAGATGTCCCTTTCTCAAAGAGCCTGACTGAGGTCTGTCTCTTTGAGCTTTGCTATTTAATTACATAGTCCTCTTTGTCCTGTGCTGGAAATAAGGCTGCAAGCTAAAGCTGTGTGCATTTACCTAATAACTGAACAGGACACCAAAGCCCTTTTCTACACTAAAGCATGAAACAGCTGTCAGTGTATGCAGCACAGGAGAAAATTCAAGGGCAAAGTGAAAAGCAAGATGAAGTTAGAAAATCCAGTAACAATGAGTTAAAACTGAAAAAATTGTAACCCCCCCCCCCAAAAAAAACCTAGCTAAACCAAGACAATGTATAACTTGAACTACAATCTTCAAAACTAGTGTAAATTTGCAAAACGATATCAGTGTTTCCCAAAAGATCAGGTGTGCCGTGGAAGATTATCTGGTTCCACCTGATTAATACTGTAAGCGATTGACGTGAGCAGAACAATTACATCCCCTTCCACTAGAGGGCAGTACAACTACCTGCTCTAATTAAATGTGTTGCCAACTACCAGTACAACAGAAGACGACAAGAAGAAAAACCGAGCATTTGTCCCCAGTATATCTTTTTTTGCAAGCCTTCGGTTGTAAATGCAAACAACGCATTTACAACCGAAGGCTTGCAATTATATGATGATGATATGAACTTAGTGCATGCTAATAATGGCAATCAGCTAAAAGAAGATTATTGCAGATTATTGCTAGTTAATAATAAAATATTAAATGTGGACACTTGTCCAGTTTTTCTGTCATGACACAGACAGAAGTGTACAAGCCACCGAAGCAGGTTAAGCTCGTTGACTTTAGCAAATCTATGATCAAACCTATTGGTGAAGTGACAGTACATTGCAGGCTACCTCAGCAGACATACAAACTACAGTTCTGAATTGTAAATGAAAGTATACAGTCATACAGAACAAAATACGCACCGTATAGAAACTGATCAAACAGTGTTGGAAAAATATGTAGATGAATTCAGAATTCCAACTGATGCTTACCTGTAACATACAAAATTAAGTCAGTAGAACTCAGCACATGAATTACAGTCTTGAAGATTTTGCTACGACTTGATACTTCCACAGTCCAATAGTTTCAGTGAGTACGTTGTACAAAGACCAGAAAAATTATTTGAAATAACAAAAAGTGGTAGAACAGAGTTTATTTGAATATGCTGTAAGGGGTGATCCTGGGTTCACACACGCAAACACTTATTTCAGATTCCTTTATTTGTGATTTTTATGCTTCACATAAAAATGAAATTGTATTAGATAAAAAATAAATTGTGCCACATAAAAATGAAATTGTGTTCCACACAGACACAAAAACTCCTGCCCAAAGGCAGATGAAATTTGCAGCAGAAAACAGAAGCCAACACTAAAGCCCGACTCACAAAGAAAAGTCGCAAAGAGAACACCAGAAAACTAGAAAACTCCCATTTTATATAAAGAATGTAACCAGAGTTATGACAAAATGGGTGTAGTGATGACAAAGAGTGTTGAACCACATCTGCATGTGGTAGAGACTGGAAAGGAATCCAGATGCAACCGATGCCACCTTTGCCAGTGATGGACCCATTACCTGCAAAGCCTGTCACAGATGCATCACAACACATATCTCAACCACAGATGAATAAAACACACATGACTGGGAAAGCTGACACTGATCATAAACCATCTGGGCAATGTCAAATACAACAAGTGCTGAAAAGACCCCCAGCTGAGTTTTGCAGAAGCATGTAGAGGCTTCTGCAAAAATAGACCAAGAGCCTGGCTCAAAGAAATATTTCTGTGTATTACACTAGATTTGGTAGAATTTCCAAGCTAAACACAGGTATCTTAGATAGATGGCAAACAAAGAATATGTGAACATGGAGACAAAATTTGATAATGCTGCCCAGACAAATCCATGTGTTAACAAGAAATTAACAAGCACTAAAAGTGATTTTTAGATTATCTTAAAGTCGCAAAATTTCAAGGTGGCCCCGATACCTGTCTATCTTAGTGGCTGTCTATATTGTTTTTACCAGTGTCTGCAACAACACGAAGGTCAGAAAGATGAGCCAAAGCAAAATATTATAAAATACCATATTGAATGAAAGGATGAACAGAATGCTCTCACTGGAAGGATATGTTAGGTTGGCTGGATTACACAGATGGATTACGTGGCAGAAACACACACGGACGCAGAATAGTTTGTGATGCAAGTTTTATATACACGAGTAAGGGGGAATATTTACAAGGAAAAGGGCTATATACAGTGATAAATAAAAATGTGCCAGCAGGAAAACACCGAGGCGATGAAATGGAGCCGAAGCATACGGGTCCTCCCAGTCCACCAGAAACTGGAAACCTCGGCCACGACGGCGCACATCCAGCAGCCGCCGGACTGAATAGACAGGACCCCCGTCCACCACCCGGGCGGGCGGAGGAGGTTCCACGGGTGGGCACAGCGGGCTGTGAGAGACTGGCTGCAGTTGAGAAACATGGAACGTAGGATGAATCCTCATAGAAGCCGGTAATTGCAGCCTCACAGAAACAGGGTTGATGATGCGTTGGATGGTGAAAGGACCCAGGAAGCGAGGGGCAAGCTTCCTGGCCACGCACTTCA
>NW_024582556.1:155790-156990 GCF_018398535.1 Haplochromis burtoni | reverse complement strand
GGTACAAAAAGCCTTCCACACCCGAGAAACAAACTGAGGCCCCCGGTCCGACACAATGTCCAAAGGAAGTCCATGTAATCGAAAAACATGATCCACGAGCACGCGAGCAGTCTCCAGGGCGGAAGGAAGTTTAGACAGAGGGACAAAATGCGCCGCCTTGGAAAACCTGTCCACAATGGTGAGGATCACCGAGTGACCAGCGGAACGCGGAAACCCGGTAACAAAGTCAACTGCAATATGCGACCAAGGTCGACCAGGGACAGGCAGGGGATGCAGCAACCCGGGAGGGGCCAGGTGACGGCTCTTATTGCGCGCACAAGTGTCACAGGCCAGCACATACTCGCGGGCATCCCTCGCCAAAGCGGGCCACCAAAAGGAGCGCCGAAGCAGGGAAACCGTACGACGCACGCCAGGATGACAAGCAAAGCGAGACGCGTGCGCCCAGTGCAAGACACGCGCGCGCACGGCTGCCGGAACAAACAGTTTACCCCGCGGGCCCGAACCCGGGTCCGGATCCTGCCGCTGTGCCTGGCGCACCAAGCTCTCGATCTCCCATGTCACGGCCCCCACCACGCAAGACGAGGGGATGATCGGAACCACCCCCGTAGACTCAGACGCGGGGGAAAACTGACGGGACAAAGCGTCCGGCTTAACATTGCGAGAACCTGGGCGAAACGAGATCGTAAAATGGAACCGGCTAAAAAACAGCTGCCACCTGGCCTGCCTGGAGTTAAGCCGCTTCGCACTCCGAATATAAGAGAGGTTCCTATGGTCCGTCCAAACCCCAAACGGCTGTTCCGCCCCCTCCAACCAGTGACGCCACTCCTCCAAAGCCAGCTTAACCGCCAGCAGCTCACAATTACCCACGTCATAGTTCCGCTCAGCCGGAGAAAACCGCCGCGAAAAAAATGCGCACGGATGGAGACGGCCATCATCGGACGAGCGCTGCGACAAAACCGCCCCCGCACCCACATCAGAAGCATCCACCTCCACCACAAACTGTCTGGCACCATCCGGGTGGGCGAGAACGGGCACGGAACAAAACAACTCCTTCAACCGAGCAAACGCCTGCTCGGCCTCAGGAGACCAACAGAAAACTCGAGCCGAAGACGTAAGCCGGGTGAGCGGAAGGGTGATCTGACTGAAGTTCTTAATAAATCGGCGATAAAAATTAGCAAACCCCAAAAACCTCTGCAGGTG
>NW_024582556.1:123014-148085 GCF_018398535.1 Haplochromis burtoni | reverse complement strand
CGCCTACCTATAACCAAAAGGAAAACAAAACCCAAACAACCACAGTACACCTACCCACCACCTCCTAACAGGATATCCTCAGAATTGTGGTGATAATAAAATCTGAAGGATGTGTGCTTGGCCTGTTCAACTTGTTCTCAGAGATACAAACATCCACACAAGCATCTTATTGACCATTTCACATAAGAAGTGAAAAATGTTCTACCATTTAGGTCTGATTAGGCTTGCCACATAAAAGAAAAAAATTAAATAAAAATATAGAATAAAATACTAATTTAAAAAAATTAAATACAATTTTTCTGAGTACACCTTCCGGAGGATCTGTCCTGGACCACACACATCTCCGCTGTCACTGGCAAGGCTCAACAATGCCTATACTTCCTTAGGAAGTTGAGGAAGGTTGGGGTACATCAAAAGCTCCTAACTAGCTTCTGTCTGTTTACAGTAGAAAGCATACTGACTGCTTTACTGCACACTGGATGTTGCAAGCTATCTCAGAAGGCACTACAGAGAGTCACAAGGGGACCCAGAAAAACACTTGGATCCAGCTATCAGCTGTCTTTAATGCCTGCTGTTTAACCAGGGCCACCAATATCATCTCTGGCCCAACCCACCCTGCACACCACATCTTTAAATTCTTGCTGTCAGTGGGAGATTCAGAATCAAACAATCAGGCTGAAAAACAGCTTCTTTCAGAGAGAACTGAAACTGCTAAATGGCTCAAGGTTTTATTTGTAGAACTCATACTGTACACACACACACACACACACACACACACACACACACACACACACACACATGTATTCCTATGTTACAATACTTAAGACATTTGTATTTATACATTTATTATTTAAGATTTTTTGTTGTTTTGTTTTTTTAGTCGTTTTTTTAGTCAGTGCAAATTAATTTCGTTGTGATGCTAAGACATTCACACAATGACACTAAAGTCTCTTTGCTTTGTCTGTCATTAGATTGTATAGTTTGTTACTAATAAAAGCTGAAAACCTGTAAAATGTAATGTTTTGATTGCATCCCATGTTTCTATCTGCCTCTTTCATTTTCTTCATCTCTCCAGTAGTTCTTTTGGTGTCCCATCCGTCACACTCCTTATCCCACCACCGTGTTCTCTCCGAGTGGTTCACTCACATCCTCACTTATCTGCTGCTACAGCACCAAGAGACAAGCAATCATCTTCTACTGGTCTTGCCTGTGCCTCATAGCCTTCAAACTTCTTCTTTATAAAAATGTGACCTATATCCATAGTCTTGATTGAAGTCTTGCCTTAGTTAATTAGATAGCTAGATGCCAAGAGTGATAAGCCCTGTAACCGGAGCACTCTGTTTCTGTGTCTTTGCATTGTGCACTTGCACCAAAAGCAGATCTGCAGATTGAATGACACACAGAAGACCCTAATAAATGGGAAAGGTGAAAGCTCTGTCACAAAAAAGTATGTTGGCTCATATGAACTATAGATGATGAAACTCCAAGAAGAAACTTTTTTCTTGAAACGTTGAACTGTTATTTTTCCACTCAGACCTTCATAAAGTGTTAGTAGTCTCACTTTTGTAAAAATAAATAAAAAATCACACTTTCTTTTTTCTTTTTTGCTTTTTTTCATGTGTGTTGTTGTTTCACATGAGCAAAATGAGATCTCATTATACCATCATATCTGCATTTATTTTAGATTCAGGATCCTTATTGTATCAGATTGTATTATATTGGGAGGGGAGTACCTCGGGCTGTGGGTGGACAACAAACTGGACTGGTCATGCAACACGCAGCACCTGTATAAAAAAGGCCAAAGCCGACTGTACTTCCTCAGGAGGCTGAGGTCTTTCAACATCTGCAGGAAGCTCCTGAGGATGTTTTACCAGTCAGTGGTCGCAGGAGTCCTTTTCTATGGCGTGGTGTGCTGGGGGAGCAGCACAGCAAAGAAGGACTCATCCAGGCTGGAGAAACTAATCAGGAAGGCGGGCTCTGTGGTCGGCATGAAGCTGGACACTCTGGTGACAGTGGCAGAGAAAGAGGACCTTAAAGAAACTGATGGACATTATGAACAATGCCGGGCATCCTCTGCACACGGTCGTAAACAATCAGAGGAGCCTATTCAGCGACAGGCTGCTTCTCCCAAAGTCAAAAACCAACAGACTTAAAAACTCCTTTGTCCCACACGCCATCAGACTGTTTAACTCCTCACTGGAGGGGAGAGGGAGGAGAAACAGGGGGACAAGGGAGGGCGGGAACAACTGAGCTGTAGGGGCTTTTCTACACTGTGCAATATTTGCAATATTTGTTTTTTGTTTTTGTTTTGTCTTTTTTCTTATATTTGACTGTGCAATAATCACTGTGCAATATACTCACTCAAATGAGCAATCCTATTTATCCATATTGTATATTCTGTATCTATATATGTGTATATGGTGTATTTATGCTTATATCCTTACTCTCATTCCCCTTAATGTATCTATAACATGCAACTTCTTTCGGTGCTTTGCTACTGGAAACTGAATTTCCCGGAGGACCCCACCCAAGGGATTAATAAAGTTTCATCTAATCTAATCTAATCTAAGATGTAGTTAAAAAAAACAACAATTATTTTAAACGTTCTGTTTATCTCATCTCCTGCTTTTGTTTTTGTTTTGTTGTTTACCTATTCCAACTTTTTTCCCCCATTGCATTGTATTTTTTTTATATTAAGCAAAGTATTTTATAATGTTTTGACCACCTTAATTTTGAAACAAACAAAATATGTGTTGTTTTCATTATTATGGTAAATAAATAAATAAATAAATAAATAAATAAAGAATGAAATAAAATTAAAATTATGTTGTATTCACTGGATTTTGTTTTTACATACAATTCTTTTTTTTTTTTTTTGGAAACCCATTTAAAGTAGTATCTGTAAACATCAAATATTTTGTATTGCCATGATTATTTTTCTGTTTGCCTAGTGTGATCAAATATCTACTATTTGAAAGATAAGTTCAGCTTCACTTCAGGGAGTTATGCTTTACTCAAAAATAAAACAGAAATTTCTTTCCTTATTCATGAAGAGTTCAATTTAAAATAAAATGTCACTCTGGATGTAGAAATCTCTTGTGAACTCAGTAAAACTGATAGAAAAATGGTAATATTAGCAATATATATTTGTAATGTAAATGAGTTTACTTTTTTATCTTCAAGTAATATGTTTATTTCCCATTACATTTTTTGGGCCTTTTTCTGTGAACTGTTAAACAGTGTTGGTGTATTTACATGAATTAAAAAAAAATCTGGCAATTAGTCTCTGACCACCTGAACATAACCTATGCTCATTTAAGCTGTAGTAGAAGAGCTGGTTATAGCATCACTCTAATATCAAATCATCAATATTGGATATTTTTATAAACAAAATATCTCAATAATGTTAACATGATTGCATGTTTTTAAGTGCTACCAAAAAGATTCTTTCAGTGTTACTACTGGTAACATTTTTTAACAGGGGTAACACCATGGCATGCCAGGAATGATGACACACATTTTTCTAGACTGTATTGCACACACTCACACAAATGACAGGAAGTCAACTGCACACAATACTCTTCCTACAGCTTACAGAAATTGAAGCTCACTTTTTCAGTATCTGCTTGACATGGGATAATCCAGGGGCATGTAAGAGTGCAGACATTATGGAAGTGAGGATATCCAAAAATGTGTGATAGCAGCATTTAAAAGAAGCTATAAGATAGTTTGTGTTGGTAAAAGTGCAGGGTTAGATTGGTGAAATATGCTGATCTGTCAAAGCCATTAAGGCCACCCACAGATTATTCCAAAAGCAGGTTTAGTAGAAACTGAGCTTTTTAACCCTAAGAGTAGGCAATCTCTATGTTTTTCATTCTAGGTCAGTTGACCCAGTTCTTACCTGGGTAGTGGCATGCTTTCTTGAATAAACCCAGTTTCTTTGACTGGACTTGTTCTAGTGTTAAATATTAAATATTAAAGTTGAATATGATTACAAATTACAAATACTAAAAAGTTTAAGTATTTCAAATCACTCAAACATTCATTGGATCTTAGAAGACTATCTTCAATATTCGTTTTTGGGGCAAAAAATTGATTAATTTGTGGACATCAGCCATCAGAATGAAAAATGTAATGTGTAATGTGTTTGATTTTTATAGTCATAGATTCATAAAATAATAATAATAAGAAATGCTTTATTTATCCCATATTCGAAAAATTCTTAATCTGATGGGGGAACATGAATTAACAGTTTACTGAAGAGGGAAAAAATGATTAAATGCTTTAACTACCTGCTTCATTAGCATGACTGAATGCAACAGCATTACATAGTAGCTTTAACTGGCAGACTAAGTTGAAATTAACTGAATTTAGTATTTCAGGTTTAGTAATAAATGTTTAAAAAAAGAAAATGGATAAAAAACTAAATATATGTTTACTTTCAGCTTTGTTTTTTCCTGATGTTGGAAGTTTTTGTTGGGCTAATAAATACCAGTGCTGCAATTCTACATTCCTGGATGTATTTATTGCCACAGTGTGTTTTGTAAAGTTAAGAAAGTAATATTTAAGCTGAGCCTAATTTTGCCTTAAACCTAAAATAATGATTTCCAATTTGCTATCTGTGATTTCAGCTTTTCATCTATCTTGGACTTTAACTGAACAGAAGACTTCAACTTAAGTTCTATAAAATATACTGAATTAAATGTTTCACAACAGAAAGTCTGTCAAAGGAATCCTCTTAAACTTCATTTGCAAAAGCCTTGAGTGTCTGCCATAATAATGCTTTATATTCTGGTCTGATTTCAGCTATCAGTTTTCATTTTCCACCTCTAAAATGGAAGGTGTGATTGTTGGGACAATGAAATTTGCTGCTTGAATTAAAAGTGGCAAAAGGTGAGCACAGACTCAGCTTTATACCTGCAGCTCACATATCCGTTCTCTGATTTGTCCAGTTGACTGTATACGTTAGTGAAGATACATAAGGTGAGCTTGTATCAGCAGATTTAATATTGTTGTCTTGTTCTTCCTTCTTTTATTCTTATTGTATCATACTTTGCTAACCTACTGATTACTAAATAATGTTAGGTATTTCAAATAACTATCGTTAGCCATAGGTTGGCACTAATCAAATACAAATACTTTGTTGTTTTACTGTTAAAGGTGTCTGTTCTTTATTTGAGTATATGTTTTCTGACAAATATTTACTTTTTCTTTTTGCTCCCTATTTTTTTACATAAATATCTGCCTTTTTTACTCTTTACTTTTTCAAAGCAGGCTCGTTAATTTAGGTTACTTTAACACATTTGGGAGAAGTTTTTATTTTCCATCACTGCACACCTTCAAACATCAAATCTGTTTATTGGTGTATTCATCACCAGGTCTTGTTATTATATATGAAGAGATAAAATAAGAAAAAACATAATGAATGGTATATTTATAGCCCTATATTAAGGGGTTAAAGTAATGATCCGGTGCTGTTTTTGGTGCAGATGTAAGTAAGTTGTGGCCGCTTTTGTATTTTCCAGGAAGACAAAAGTATAACACATAAATTCCCTCAGAGAAATATGTATGAAAGACACGAGAGAAGAGAAAGAAAACCAGTTATATTTAATAGGAAAGGACTGCTCAATAGCATTTTGGTAAAGTGGAAATTTAAATGTCATATGTAATATCCTTATTTTTATGACATGAAGTTATGTCCTTTCATATTGTGAAATGTCCTGAACAGCAAACTAAGGGACACTAACTTTGTATTATTCAAATACTTGGCAGTTTAGTGCAGGATAAACATGTTAGCTTATCATATTGTGTTGGTTTGGTGTACAGTGGCTGTGGTTTTCATGGTCAGAGTTAGGTAACATCAATTGTAGCAGATGTCAATTTGAATTTGAGATAATGGTGATTAGAATCACGGAATTCTACCTTAATATCAACTGTCTAGTACAAAAACAGTATAAATGGTATATTGTCAGTGTAGGGAATGGATGTCAGCCAAGATAGCTTGTGAAACATCTGCTTGCAAATTGTTAAAATCAGTTATGTAAATCCACAAAGAGCAAGAAACTGCAGTATGTACACAAAGAAAATCTACTGGAGCTCACAACAGAAATGACTGAAGTGTTATTCTTTTCCCCACACTCAGCTAGTATCTTAGGATGCCCCCACCTGGTAAAGGAAAAAAAAAAAAGTTTGTATTACCATGTCTACTATTATTTTATTATTATTATATTAACATAGCACAAGGTTCACATAACATTGTCAAGAGTCACATAACAAAATAGGTACATTAGTAGAAACATCTTACTTTTTACTTCCTTACTTTGAGTACATTTCAGAGTATTTGTTAATACGAATATTTATACTTCTATGTAAGTAAAAAGAATCTAACTTTTTTCATCCTATGTTGCTAGCTAGGTTAATCCTGAAATAGCTGAGTATTAATACAACTGTAACTTGACTCCACTCATGCAAGCTGAGATTACTAACACGAATGAAACTTATAAAGTAGCAATTTCTGAAAGACTCTGAAAAGAAGAGAAAATGATGAGAATGAGAGCGCATAATTCTTAAGGGGAATTTACAACTGGTCTGTGGGCCACTCTTGCTGGTGCTGTTGTTGGTCTTTCAGCCATGCAAAGAGCTGAAGTGAAACTGTAAAAAAAAGAAGTAGAAAGGTGTCCACTGTCTGTGCTTTTCATGCTGTTTTTTGGGGTTTTTTTGCCAAAGAGAAATGAAATTCATAAAGTCCTTATTAAAAATGTTTTTAAAGCTCCGCAGGCTGAAACAAATTACAATAATTCAAAGACAGAGTATATATGAAAGAGATTCAAGTGACTGCCTAATCAAGATACCTCCAGATAATCATCAGGCATTCAAAGAATGTGGAGGCTTGTTTCACTTTGTCTATTTTCAATGCTCCTGAGTCCACTCTCAACAGAACACTTCACACCAATGGCATGTGTGGCGGTCCTTCAAGGAGAAAACTATCCAAGGTAACACAAAGGCCTGTTAAGGAGTACTTCATCAAGCCAGAGGGAACAATATCTGGTGAAAGAAAGAAAGAAAGAAAGAAAGAAAGAAAGAAAGAAAGAAAGAAAGAAAGAAAGCTTTGAGTTTTGGACAACAAGAAAACTGCATTTCAGCATAGGAACTTTGTAAAATGTTATGCTGTTATTATGAAAGCTCAGGCCTTTTTTTTTGCTAGATTTGGGAAAAGCATCTATCTTTCACTGATAACACAGGATAACATTAGTTCTACCAATGTTGTTAAAAAAGTTTAAAAAAAAAATTAAGAGAATACTGTCCTCAATTCAACTGAAATATGGCGGGCTGAAGCAATGCACTGAAACTCGCCAGTATAGGCTCAACTTTCTTCAAGCTGAGATTCAAGACTGATTTGCAGTTATTGAACAAATAACAGCACATCATGTTCCCCTCACAAATATTCAGTTTATTTATTTATTTATTTATTTATTTATTTAACTGGATTCTCGTTTGCTACTTGTAGGACTTTTGTCAAAACTGGATGTTTCTTTAGGTCAGGGGTGTCAAACTCAAATTCACAGTGGGCCAAAATTCAAAACTGGAACAAGGTCGCAGGCTAACATTAATATTTATTGGAAAAAAATCTTCCTCCAGATTTAAGAATGAATCTCTTCTTATGGACTCAAACAAGTTTTGCTGGAAAACTGAATATGGAACAAGCGAAGCTTAATACTAAACAATATATATATTAGCTGTATAATACCAGTAGGCCAGCTCTAATAATAATTTGGTACGGCTTCGCGGGCCAAATGTAATTAGGCTGCGGGCCAAATTTGGCCCGCGGGCCAGAGTTTGACGCCTATGCTTTAGGTTATAATTATTCAGTAGTATTATGGTTGTACAGCTATCTCAGTAGCTCATTTAAAACTATATTTATTAACTCATAAATCTATTAATCACACATTTGGAAAATTATCTTGTTGTGGCCAGAAATGAGAAGCTAAGAGAACAGTAAGGTGGTGTTGTCTTTTATTTTAAGGCAAGAGGGGTATTTTATTTGGAGCTTTGGAAGACAGTGGTGGTCTATGACTATGAAATTTAACACAAAGAATACATTTTTCTTGTGACAAATGTAAAAGTGAGTGTAGACCTTTTGTGGAGTAAAACATTGTGATAAAAATCTATAGAATAAATTATAATGTACAATGCAATGTGAACAGAAATATTTGAATAAAGTTTAGATTTTGACAATTTTAACACCACATGTATTGGTAGATATATTCTTAATTTCAAATGAAACATTTTTTTTTCATCTGAAAAAAAAGTGTTTACTTACTTCTAAGTAATATGGATAGGCTTTATTTATAATTCATAAAGGCTACTGCTCTTTTCTCTCAACAGTAAGTTTGTTTTGATTTATAATTTTAATACACTTTGTATTACATTTTAAAAGTACTTGAAATATTTTGAGGCTAACTGTTGGCTATAAGATGGAAATAGCAAAAACTGCAGCTCTGTAGTTCCTATAGTGGTCAGTTAGTAACACTAAGCACGATGAACATATAGAAACAAGACTTTCAAAATAAAACAGGAAACATGATGAGACGCGGACATGACACGAAAGTGATAATATGAACCACGCAGACATGAAACACATGAAGGGGGTGGGGGACTTTAACACAGGGGATGAAGACACAAGGGAAATCTGATAGATAATAAACTATAACAAGGCAATGTAGGCAAAACTAGAAATGAGCTTGGAATACTAAATGAGACCTAAATATAAACAATGAATATCAAAATACAAGAAAACTCAAAAACACTGGGTCCAACGAGCCAGGACCGATACTAGGGATGGGTACCAGACCGAAAAGCAGCGTACATTTCAGTGCTAATTTTCTGTGCTTTTTTTTTTCCTGAGATGTCATACACTTTGGATTCTAGCCAATCATTTTACCTTTCCAAGGATAGAAGGCAGGCCCAAGTTCATACGTTATTTTAGAGCAGAGCAACAGATTAAAAATGCCCAAGGCAAAGCGATCAAAAGTCTGGCTGTACTTCACAGCAAAAGGTGCAAACTCAGCAGTCTCTAACAAGTGCTTTAAGGTGATACTGTGCAAAGGAGGTAAGACCTCGAATCTGATGAAACACCTGGAGACACATAGCGTTTTTTTAAAAGCCGAGAAATGCACCGTATTTGATAGCTCGCTGCGAGACCTCACATGGAGCACATCTACTGCGGGTGTGGTAAATCTCCATTAGCAAGTTAGAGCGGATCGCCCCGTGCGTGGGGCTGGACGGTGCTTATCATTTTGCAGAAAAAAAGAGACTGCTAAAAATAAAAACATAAGAGGTTTTTGGACAAAGTTTGTGCTCTCCATTCCTTAAGCACTGGTTTGAGCACTGACACTGTTTCAAAAGTACCGATTTGACACCGGTATCGGATAAAACCTAAACGATACCCATCCCTAACCGAGACATGGCTATAAAAAATTCCCTGAATATGGGAAAAGTATCTATCACTTCTCTCTCATAATGAAGACTGGACGTGGCTCAGGTGATATTTAGCACTAATTATCAGATATATTCCATATGTCTGATCTCCTCATAAGGTTTATGGAGAGAGCTTGCTATCCAGATTTCCTTGTTTAAGTTGATATTCTCTAGTCAGATTAAAAAATGGCAACTTTTGGATCCAAAAAATACAAAACAGCAAAAAAATTAAGGCACAAATTGGCACTAATCCTTGTAAATACTTTCCAGTAATTATTTGGAAAACATATTCATCTTCTGTGTTACTTTTTTTCTGGGTATTTATTGAAATATTTTGGAGACACTTAAACTGCAATAAGACCACTTGGACTTAACTTCACCATAAACTTACCACAGTTGAGTTGCTGGATTGCTCCCTGGGTTTAAGAATGGATGCAGTGGATTTTGGAAAGGATTGACCCCCTAAGGTGATGAGGTGGTTGCTGATCCTATTGCTGCTCTGTCACACAGCTCAGTGCCTCTGTTAGTGCTGTAACTGCTCCAACCTGTTGTTTTACTGTCTCAAATACCTGCAGAGGTGGGATGTGTAGTCACATTTTTTCAGGATCTTCATTGTCATTTGTTCATCAGATGATAACAAATTACTTTTTAATTTTTTTAAAAAAATTAGTGTAATTAGACCTGCTGTTTTCAACTGTTTTTATAGTGTTGAAGAGATTTAAATAGAGAAAATGTGTGGGAAGTACATTTCCTTAACTGATTAATCTCAAATGTATGTCAAAAATATAGATCACTGTCAGATACACAGTGTATGAGATTGATGGGATGCTGATGAATACATGCATTTTATTGGTGTTGTGATGTTCTTTTTAAAGATACTATTTTTTTTTGTTTGTGTTAATGGAGTTTTTGTTAATGTTTTTCCTATATAAGACATTATATGGCAACTAACAAGAATAATAAAGTAACCTAAAGGTCATCACCAGCTTTCACACTTTCATGCACGCCCTCCTACACAAGCAGCAACACTTAAACTAATTATACAAAAGCAACAGTGCTTGCAGTAGGCGGTGAAAAAAGATCTTGTGTATGCAATCAAACCACCTTTGCATCCTTACAAAGAGCTCTATGCATTCCCAAAAGATTTATCAATGTCATAAATATTGGTTCTGACAAAGAAATTACTCTCTTACTCTATGAGTATGTCAGCACTACTGGCAATGATGGTGACCATTTGCATGAAGTTGACTGACTGGCTGAACAGAGCTTCTGTTAATAGTTCAGGTTAAAACAAAAGCTTCACCACCTTTTTCAGATTGCAGTATATCTTTTCGTAATGAAATAACGTTAATTAGAGTTGCTTGTTAGCACAGTGTTAATGTACATATACTAGACGTGCACTGTATGCCTTACTTCATGTCTTTAGGGCTTTAACAGTGTCCAAAACAGCACGTTGCTGTCTTACTCGCTCCTCACCAATATCTGGCAATCTGAGGCCTATGTGACACTCACCTTGAGTGCTGAATCACATATCCCTGGGGCTGGCTGACTCTGCCTGATGAATTTTCTTGGGAAAGAAAGGAGGGGTTATCTCAGAGGTCACCCTAATGTGAGCGACATTCATCAAACGTCGCTCCAGAGGAAGCGCCTGAAATTGGAAAACGGAAAAGGCAGTGATTCTTGGACGGTTGCAGGCAAGCAGGGGCACAGAACAGGGGAGAAGGGAACAAAACAAACAAAAGGCTTTAATGCAGAGCTGGATGATAGCTAATGGATTGGCGATATGGAAACTGGGCAGTGCATGTTTACATGTTGTAATCTGGAGTCAACACATTCATCACAGTTGTCTGAATATTTTCTTCTACCCCACTATGTTTTCATTTAAGTTGGCCTCCCATACGCCTAAATATTAGGAACACTTAACCTGAGTGAGTTAATGTGCTGCCTCATAATTTAGAAAGCTTCCCCCAGGTATGAATCTAAGTGTGAATAATGAGGAGATCTATCAGATCATCAGAAGAATGACGTTCAGATTTTAGAAAGTTTCCGTCTCAAGTTACTGAATATACCACAAGACCCTGTCAAAAAAGATAAATCAAACCAAAAAAAATCATGTATATAGCACCAAATCACAATAATAGCTGCGTTAAGGCAGTCTATATTGTAAGTTAATAGAATTCAATAACTGAGAGAAAACCCCAACCATCAGATGGCCCCTTATCAGTGACAGTAGGAAGGCATAATCCCCTTTTAACAGGAACATTTTTCAAGCAAAACCAGGCCAAGACTGGGCAGCTATCTGCCAGTCTAACCAGTGGCCAATGAATTCTTATATCTATTCAGACTGAAAATAGAAAAAAAAGGATATGTACAGTAGAATCTAGGGAGAGATATACAATACACAACAGTGACATAGTATTGCAGAAAAACTGTGCAAAATACAAATCAAGTTCAAGAGTTGAAAGATGATGTTTAAGGTGTATTCCACGCCACCAAAGTCTTACAAAGGAGGGTTATGCTTTCTCCTTGTTTTATATGATCAATTCTTTATCTTCGCCAGATTCACTACTTGGAAAGTATGAAAGAAATTCGGGCATTATACCTTTGTAAAACAGGTGGCTTTGACAAGTCAGCCGTGGGCAAGTCAGAAACAGCAACAGTGCGTTAGGGTCTGTGTTCACCAACAGCTGTTTTCATTTTCTATATGAATACTATGTAGCTTTGCACTGACAGGTCCCAAACTCTATAACATAAATAAAAAAAACACCCTTAGCGGAAGCTTTTTTTAACATATAAGACAAAAGTACAGCAACCTAGTAAATTCAGAGCACCCTGAAAATAACTTCACAGTCTTGTATTTTCAACAAAAAGTGACGCAAAACATCAAATCTTTTTAAGGGAGTAAAGTATTTCTGGCTTCATGAACATATTAAGGTGATTTTTTTCAACTGGACATAGGTCAACATAAATGTTCCTGATGGATTGTTTGAGAAAAACAAAAAGAGCAAATGTGTTTATAGGCACTCTAGGCGATGTTGCAAAAAAAGAGATGAAAGGTTTCCACATTGTCTGTCATTGGCTGTGGAAGATTCCACCGATCAATATGTAGCTTCTCTCTAAATGTCTTAAGGTTTAAATGATTTCTTGGACGGTGTGCATATCTTTTCTTCATTTTTATGTAACTATGACAGTGATAAAGTCAAGATAAGTCTGCAATCCTTGCCATATATGCAAGTCTGGACAGCATGGTTGCATGTGGCATGGGTAGTAGTTAGGCACTCATACTGTGTCCATGTTACCATCTCATTGGTGTCAAGAGATGCTGTTCAATACTGGAGCTGGCCTCCTGCATCTCCCTGCTTTTACGTGACCAGTGTTTAGCTCTCATACTCATTTTACTCACAGCAAAACCTGCTCTCACATTTCCACTACCAGTAGATGTGAAACATCTCTATCTGGTTAAAGTCTTTGTCCATGTAGGCTGAAACCCAATGGCATTCATTATAAATCCACAGATGCATCTTCTTTCTCAGTTATTTTATTTCAGAAGATGGCTTTAAACTCATATGTGTGTGCTGTTGGGACTGTATGCAAATAAAGTTGTTCACAAGTGTTTCTTAGTCTGACCTAGGTGTTGCTAAGTATTCATTCTGTCATAGTGCCATCAGATAAGTGGAAAGCAATCCATGTCTCAGAAGGAATTATGTTACATTTAACAAAAGAGCAAGATCCAAGAGAAAAAGATGTATTTTAGGCAATTTTTGCAGACGATATGGTTCTTTTTGCCAAATGGAGTAATGACCATCTTGCCTCAGGGAAGGAAGTGCTCAGTGCCCAAAAGCACAACAGCGGAGACTTGAGTTTAGGGCTAAGACATAGCCTGCAGGAATTTAGGTGAAATTTAATCTGTGCTCACATTGCATCTTTTAATGCAGCATCAGAACAGTGGATGTGAAAAGCTAGAAGCTCAGCATTTTGCTCTAAATGTAATATTCAATGTAGTTAGCTTAAAAGTTTAGGAATAAAAATAATGGTTAATTTGGATTATGTTGCTTATGTGTGATAAAAGCTGTGAATTCATAGGAACTGGTGATTCAGTCAGCATTAAAATTAATGGCCAAAAAACGCATATTCAGGTGTTTAATTTAATGATATAATTCCTTTAACACGGCAAAGATCAAATCTATACATTATAGTATTTGTTTACTTGTTTTTGTCACTGTATAGCCTCTTTCTATTATTCTATATATCTATATATAACAATAATTCATAGATATTAATATATTTTTCGGTTCTGTGTATGTTAATCTTGTTTTTGTTATTTTCATACACCCTTTCTCATCTTCTTTAGTCTTCAACATCTATTGATACTGTTATATAAAAATAAAAATTTTGACAACATATTTGAAGGCTATGTACAATGCCATTAGCTTGTTATGTTTGAAGTGACAATGGTTTTTTTTTTTTTTTTTTTGGACTTTGGCATACAAGGCTGAAGAAAAAAAATGATAGAGAACAGGGGTGAGATTAAAAACCATGTTCAGCTGAGGCTTAAAAGAGCAGCCCTGTTGGCCAAACATCCCTCTCTCATGTTTTTCCAAAGATGGTTCCTTTGGGGCTAAATGTGGGAAGTAGGTCATCCTTTTTTGGAGCAGCCATTTTCTGTTGGTACAACATTAATATTTGATGTACATAATGTCCCGTATGGATAGAGGGAATTTTCAACTGGAGGGATGGGTTTATAAAAGTCAGTGTAAACACAGTAATGAGTGAGTACTAGTGTACCAAATGTATTCTTTTTTTTTCCAATATGAAGCAATATATAAAATACTGAAACCAAGAGTTGTGATCATTTTTAGAAAATGTAAACCCATCCTGAATTTATACACACACACACACACACACACGCATTACCAGTCAAAAGTTTGGACAAACCTTCTCATTTAATGTTTTTTCTTTATTTTCATGACCACTTACATTGTAGATTCTCACTGAAGGCATCAGAACTATGAGCAAAAACATATGGACTTACGTAGTTAAAAAAAAGAAAGTGTGAAATAACTCAAAACATATGTTAGATTCTTCAAAATAGCCACTCTTTGCTTTGATTACTGCTTTACACACTCTTAGCATTCTCTCTATGAGCTACATGAGGTAGTCACTTGAAATGTTTTTCACTAGCGCCTCTTGAAGGAGTTCCCAGAGATGCTGAGCACCTGTTGGCCATTTTGCCTTCACTCTGTGGTCCATCTCATCCCAAACCATCTCGACTGGGTTTAGGTCAGGTGACTGCAGAGGCCAGCCCATCCGGCACAGCACTCCATCACTCTTCTTCTTAGTCAAATAGCCCTTACATAGCCTGGGGACATTGTCATGTCAAAAAATAAATGATGGTCCAACTAAATGCAAACCCCCACACCATCACACCTCCTCCTACATGCTTCACTCTGAGTACCATACATGTAGAGATCATCCATTCACCTTTTTTGCATTGCATGAATACACAATTGGTGGAAGCAAAGATCTTAAATTTGGACTCATGAGACCTAAGCACACTTTTCCACTGCTCTAATGTCCATTCAACTGACTGTCAGTTGTTAAAGTAATGATGGTGTGTCATTTGTCTTTACTTAGCTAATTCATTCTTACCATAACATGAATTCTAACAGTTGTCAAATAGGGCTGTCAGCTGTGTACCAACCTAACTTATGCACAACACAACTGATGGTCCCAACCCAATTAGGAAGGCAAGAAATTCCACAAATGAACCCTGACAAGCCACACCTGTGAAGAGAAAACCACTTCAGGTGACTACATCATGAAACTCATTGAGAGAAGGCCAAGGGTTTGCAGTGCTACTTCCTACTTTGAAGAATCTAAAATATAAGACATATTTAGAGTTATTCATCAGGTTTTTTTTCTTAGCTACATAATTCCATATATCTTGCTTCATATATCTGATGTCTTCAGTTTGTATCTACAATGTAGAAAGTAGTAAAAATAAAGACAAACCATTAAGTGAGAAGGTGTGTCCAAACTAGTGACTGATAGTGTACATATATTTATGCATATTGTGTCTCGACACAGGAGAGACAGAGAGCTTGCTCTGTCTCCTCTAGGGATAAAACCAGTCATCGCCCTTTTTCAGCCACTATCCGGCCCTTGCACAAGATCACATATAGCTGTTGATTTAGTTAGTGGACTCACTGCAGCTGAAGGGAACACAGTCATTCTCGCCATTGGAGATAGATTTTCAAAGCTAAAAGATTCTCAACGGGTAATCTCTAAGTATCATGTTTTCGTGCCTGATGATATTGTTTTAGATTGCAGCCCACAATTCATCTCCCAGGTCTAGGGAACCTTTTGTAAGGCTTTAGGTGCTGAAGTTAATCTCACATCAGGTTATCACGCTCAAAGCAGTGGGCAGACAGTTCATGCTAATGAGTAGCTTCAAGCTGTTGTGTTTCAGCTACAAATCAGAGCACCTGGAGTTTACAGCTATTCTGGATTGAGCATTCTCACAATGCCATGACCTCCTCAGCTTCTGCCTTAACCCTTTTCAAGCCATCCCTGGAGTATCAGCCCCCTATTCTGCTCACAGGAAGAGGAGATAATTTCCTCATGAATCTACACCACTGTGGCCAAGATCTCCAATATCTTGTTTACTGTGAGGTTTATGGTCCTGAAACACATTTTTAATCACTTACCTAGTAATTCTGGACTCTAATCTGGTGGGAGAACTCCACCTGAATCCGAGGTACAGTAGATCATGGGATCTTGTGCCTTCTTTCTCTGTCTGTCCTTCAGTTACATAAAAAGCTAGACAAAATTTCTTTTTGCCACCAAATTTTTAGAATGTACTTCCTGGTAACTAGTCGAGGCTCAGTCAAAAACAAAATTGTTAGTGAGCCATTTCTCTGAAATATTTTGCATCTTGTCTACCTGCCCCCAGTACCCAGTTTGTATGTCTGTTCTGGTTCCGGCCTGCTGCTCACTTACTGTTCTTTGGAGTTTCCCCCTCCTAGCATACACCCTTGGTTATATCTTTACCCTGACTGCCCACTTTCTACTGTTCTCCTGAGGAAGAAGAATATCAAAATCATATCCTAATATCCGTTTATCCTCCATGGCGACTGTGTACCTCCACAGCTGCCTATACCATAGACTACCTGTCTGTATATCTGCTTAAGTTAGGATATTATTTGCTTAAATAAACAGTTTTGTGTTTACTTTTGGGTCTTGTGATCTAGATCTTGTCAGAGACAAAGTTAAATTTAAAAAAAAATGTACAGCTGCTGTAGCACATACTCCCTCTTTTCTCTTCCTACTATCTTTTTTTTCTGAAATTCTAATGTTTTTCACTAGTGGTAAATTTAATTTTAGCTGAATGCTATAAACCTTATTAGGCTGTCTGAAATGTTGTAATAGCAATATTTGAAAAGAAAGATGAAATGAAGAAAAGAAAGAAAAAAAGAAAAGAAAAAGGAAGTCTAGCAAGAGTAATCTAGAATATAAGATCACTTAATACAATACTGTGATCATTTTGTAATAAGCTGACTGGGTAATATTAAAATGCGATCATCAAGAGCAGCTTGTGCATCTTCAATTGAGTTTCAATGTACAATGCTGTGTAAAGTTGTGTATAATGAGACAGCAGTTGCATCAAAGCATCTTCCACAGAAAAATGTCTGGGTCTTGCAAGCTTAAACTACAGCAAAACCGGTTTACATTCATATCACTCTCCCCCCACCTGCTAAGCTGACTCTCAGCAATGTCTCACTGAATATTCATTAAGTCCTGAGCATGTCTCCACTCTGCTACCCCTCTTTTCCCCACCACTCCTGTCCCTTTCGGCAGAAAGCCTAAAGGGACATTTCTGGATATACGTTCAAAAAAATCTTTGGTTATGTTGTAAATGTTGATTCAAATGTAATTGCTGATGTTATCACATCGACCTATCGTATCTTTAAAATACCAACTTCCTGAGAGTTAATTTTGACAATAAGTTTATTGCCAAGAATAAGTGAAGCTCTATTCAGATTTGCAATGCTGACAAATAATTTAAACAAAACCTTTATTTGGAGGAGGAAATAACATGACAGTAAACAATTTCTGTTGTTTCACAATTTCTGTTGTTTCACAATTTCTGTTGTTTTACATTCACTTTCTCAGGTTTAGACTGCAGAGTTGATGTTACAGAGGAATATGTTTGGTTAGCATATTCACTTTTAAATAATCTCATCCAGATTTGAAGGAAATTTCCCCACAACGAGTCTATTCTTCCTTCCACAGATATTCTTCGCAGCCAGCTGGTGCCTATTTAATTAACAGGTGTTTTACAGTTTTTCTCAATCACTTTTGTGCAATTTGCACATCAGATATGTCATTCTCACTACTCTTAATGCAGTTCTCAAATCAGTAACACATTTCTTCACCTGCATTAGGGTTTTCTCATTGTTTTTTTGGTTTTTTTTGTTCTTTTGCACATTGTTGTTTTTGTCAGTCGCAATTCTAGATCTCTCACTTTCCTTCAATTAAATTACTTTACAATTTTTTTTCAAATATGTATGAAACAGCGAGGCAGTAACAAACTATCAGCCTTAGAAATGAAACTGTCCTTCAATGGAAAGCTGTCACAATTCTTTTTAGAATAGATTCAACAAGGTGCCGGAAACATTTGTCAAGGATTTTGCTTCATATTGACTTGATAGCATCATGCAGTTGCTGCAGATTTGCCAGCTGCTCATCCAAATTTTCCTTTCAACCACATTTGAAACATGCTCTAGATCTGGTGACTGTGGAGGCTGTTTTAGAAATGTGAAATGAAGTGTCGGTTTCCTGTTCTTTGCAGACAGCACTGGCCCCCGGTCTCAGGCTGCTGTACCCCATCTTCTTCAAGGTCAGATGTGTTGTGCTTTCAGAGATGCTCTTCTGCATACTTTTTTGAGAACGGCATACCTAATAAATTGGCTGCTGAATGTATGAAGCATGACTTTGCCGGACTATGCAACAAGTGTTGAAGTTCTCAGATTGTATATAATTTCTTTGTATCTTTTCCAGTTTATATAGTTTCACAAGTATCTTTTTTTCCTCTCAATTTTAGCAATTTTGTCAAGTTTCAAATGAATCCCTCACATTTGATTTTTGTGTGAGAATACCTACATGTTTATTGTACTCTTTGCAAAGTGAGTAAGGTTTCAATAAAAGTATTTTTTTAAAAACTATTTAAGTTTTAAAACAGTAGTGAAAGTGTTTTTTTATTCATTGGTCACAAAGTTGAAGCAATTAACTAACTTCTCATGTTTTGACATATCTGAAAAAGGTTGCTTGTTTTAGTGTCTTTTACTCAGAGAAGTGTCTGTTATCAAAATGTCTTAACTGTTTTGAGAACTGCATTACGAATAATGAGAATGGCATTCTTGCTGTGAGAATTGTGCCAAAGTGATTGACAAAAACTGTAAGAGTGGTAAATGCGTGTTTATTGGACTATACAGTGCTATGTTCTGATTATATATATTTTCATACATTAAGTCTACTCCTTCTGAACCAACTTGCAATCTAAGTTTTAGCATTTTGTTCTTAAAAATGGTAAATAGTAAATGGCCTGTATTTTTATAGTGCTTTACTAGTCCCCAAGGACCCCAAAGCGCTTTACACATCCAGTCATCCACCCATTCACACACACATTCACACTGAAGCATGTCAGCAGATCAAAGAATGGGGTTAACATCCTGTGTTTGGTCTGTGGTTATATTTAGGAAGAAAACCTGATTTATGAACATCAATTTTGCATTTCAATTTTTTTTTGTTATTTTGTTTTTTTGTGATTTGCAAAATATGTAAGAGAACAACCTTTGCATCCGTGGAACCCAGACTCTGGAATAACCTCCCCATTCATATTCGCACTGCCGAGTCTATCCAGTCTTTTAAATTACGTCTTAAAACTTATTTTTTTACTTTGGCTTTTGATTCTGTCTAGTTGGCTGTTTTAGCTTGTTGCGTTGTTACCTATTGTTTGTTGTCCTCTTTTATTGTTTGTTTTAACTGTCTCATGTTTTTATTGACTGTGAAGCACTATGGTCAACACTGTTGTTTTAATATGTGCTATATAAATAAATTTTGATTGATTGATTGAACAACATTTCTTTACTAACAAAGAAAAGTCAGATAAACAAAACATTTGCTGCAAATTATTTACATATTAAACATTTCTAGGCTTTCTTAAGCAAAAATAATTTTTTATGTTAGTTACCAAATAAATAAATAGGATATAGTTCCCATTCGTGTGTTTATTTTATTGAAAGTACTTTAGAAGGCTCAGAGTGCACCGGGAGTAGTGTGGTTTGTCAAAAAGAAACAATGCAATATGTGGACTACAGTTTTGTCCTCACCAGTTTTATTCACATGTGAGAACTAAAACTTGTGAACCTAACACCATGAGACAGAGAGCAGCTGCTGGATGGAGATAGACTGACCCCAGGTTCAGAGCCATGGCATAAATTCTGACCTCTACTCAAACAGCATAGAAAGAGGGTCATGGCGAGCCGGGGTCATCATCACAGGAAGATATCAAGGGCCAAGAGTGACACTTAACCTAATGCCCTCACACTCCCCTTCTGCGGTCTAGGTGCTCTTCAAATTGATTTTACCTTGGAAGAAAAAGCAATGTGATCCGTTCAGCTCCAATCCACTTCTGACAGGCTGGCTGTAGAAAACATATGCCAAGTCCGATTCTCATGCATTTCCCTGGTTTAATGATATACAAAACATTAAATTTTTAAATATTTTAGGTTGGATTAGTGTGTTTCACATGAAATTAAACCACAGATTTTTTGCAGGTGATCATGAGCTTTATTATCTGATTTAGACAACCTATTCAATGTTCATTAAAAGGGTTTTTTCATTCTGTCAGGAAGCGATTCCTTTGTTTAATTGACATTGAAATTAAGTCATTTTGCAAGAGCAGTAGGGCAGAATTGAAAATTTGAAATCATTACATGAACTGTGGCTTGACTGTTAATATCAGTATGCACAGATTTTTAACACTTGTACTTTAGTGTGCCAGACATGTGGAGCTACCTGTTGTGGTGACTCCTTGAGCTCTCAGAAAGCAGCTAAAAGTTGTTTTGTAGGTGCTAAAAGGTAATGTATACAAGACCATTCAGGGGCCTAATATGTGCCTGTGTAACAAGTTTGGTTATCACACAGATTAAGTGTAATAAGTTGCAGACATGTCATAAAACATTAAAGCATCACTTTTGTAATACTAACACTGGAATTTCGTTCCTTTAATCAGCTCCTGGAGCTGTAATTTAATTCAGCTGATTTAACCACCTTTTGCCCTCCTTTGCATTCCTTTCTAGTGAACTTAAGACTTTTTGCTGACATGTAACACCATAGGTGAGCTAAAGATTTCCTGAATTACCCAAGAGAATGACCTCCACCTGTGACAGTTTAATTGCGACTCTTATCACTGTAGTGAAATGATAGTCATCTAGTCCTTTCTCTTGATCACATTCAGCTCTGTTCAGTCTGGATGTTTAACTTTAGCCTTTTTGTAGCCTGCTGGGACCTTTGAATGTGAATTTGCATAATTCTTCTAACTCCCTGTGTTGTAAGTATAAAGAAATCTCCTCTGTGTTGCAACCAATTGACAGACTGTAATGTGCAACTGACAATTCTGAAAATAAACTACATATTGTCACAGAAGGTCAAGAAATACAGTTAAAATAACCTCAGAGATTTTGTGAACAATTTCTGAAAGAACATTGATTGTGTTGATATTAAAATAAAAAGCACAGAATGAAAATGTTTGTACTTTGTTGACTTTAGATGCTCTTCACTGTGAGTATTGACAGTTTGCCTAACTGCAGTTTTGACTCTTGTGCAAAGTTTTAGTCTGTCAGTCTTTTATTCTGCTCACACAGCCCAATGAGGCTTATGCATAAGTTCAATAAGGAAGATCTGTATTCCCTCATCCGCCTGCATTCCTGGGTGTTCAGGCTACTAGTCTGTTCTTTACATCACTTCCACTTTCCCATGTGTCAGGGACCAAGCAGTAAAGCATAAAGGACACAGGTGGTTTTAATTCAAAAAAGGGGTTTTATTGACCCAAAAATATGAAAACATATTTAACAAAGCCAAAACTTAAACAGGCAGACCAATAAAAGAGGTCAACTCAATAGACTAAACTCAAGATAATAATTAACAAAACCGCAAACAAACATATGATAAACTGACCTGCTGAAATGACACACAGGGGGGAAAACAAGATGGCTGCCATATAACCAACTAATACAAACAATGAAACAAACATGAAACACCCCCCAGGCAATGAAGCATGTGGTGCAATCCAATTAGGCTGTCAGTGGTACTTCAGGTCTCAATTGACAGAATATTTATGTTATACTTTGTTATTGCTACAGAAGAATATTTATTTTATTATTTTACATTTACAATTTTTTTTCCTGGGGACCCTGTGACACCCCATTGAAGAGCCGTAGGCTGTGGATCTCTTAAGATCTCACTGTTGGGTTTGTAAGGCCATGTTACTCCTAAATTTCTATCTTGTTCAAAGAGAAGATATAAAACAAAGTTCTAAGCTAATCGACCTTAGTGTTCTCCTTTTTTAAAAGAATCGATAAGAGAATCGATAAAGAATCAAATCGTTAAACAGAATCAAAAATGGAATCGTGAAAATCTCATAGATACCCATCCCTACCTCTCATCCTGTATACAACAACAACAACAACTACAACTACAACTACCTCTCTGCATTTAACCCATTCACTCACTAAGGGAGAGGCCAGCCACCCTTTGGAGAAAGCTCATGTTCACCACTTGTATCTGCAATTTTGTTCTTTCAGTCACTACCCAAAGCTCATGACCATAGGTGAGCGTAGGGAGATAGATTGACTGGTAATTCAAGAGCATCACTTTTACGCTCAGCTATCTTTTAACCACGACTGCATTATTGCGGCTGCAGCACCAGTCTGTCCTTCGCTCTCTTGCCCCCCTCTCACCTTAGCTCAAACCAATTTTTAATAATCTTCGCTAACCAGCAAAAGTTAATATCTGCCATTGACAGCTGCCACTCCCTTTTAATTTTGTTTTGTTGTGTCAATCCCAAATTATTAAATGTTTCTAGAATACTGGAACCAGATCTTTGGGCACAACAAATCTCAAGTCCCTTATCTCTTAAATTTGGCTTGAACAGCTAAGCCTCTTGACTGTGTTTGTAGGTGCCAGTCACTTATTACAACTAATTTTCTAACATAAATATTTTTAAGTAGAAGTAGTTCTAATCTGAGTTGAGTTTGGGTCTGGGTCCCAGTGGGTCTGTGGCACAATGTTTATGTGTTTGGTCTTTTATTTCTGGTTTCTTTAATGTTCTGAGGTTAAGATTGTGTTCCAGGTTTTGTTTCTTATTATAGTTGTAATTGCTCTATGCCACAGGTGTGGAACTCCAGGCCTGGAGGGCCAGTGACCTGCAGGTTTTAGTTGTGTCCTTGATACAACACAGCTTATTTAAAGGCTAAATTACCTACTCAGCATTTTTTGAAGTTCTCCAGAGGCCTGGTAATGAACTAATTATTTGATTCAGGTGTGTTGACCCAGGGTGTTATCTAAAACCTGCAGAACACCAGCCCTCCAGGAGTGGAGTTCAACACCTCTGCATGCCTACTCTTTGTAATGTCAGGTTTTAGTTTGGTTATCTACAGGGGGCCATTTATATGGATACACCGTAATAACATGGGAATGGTTGGTGATATTAAAGTCCTGTTTGTGGCACATTAGTATATGTGAGGGGGCAAACTCCTCAAGATGGGTGGTGACCATGGTGGCCATTTAGAAGTCGGCCATCTTGGATACAACTTTTGTTTTTTCAATAGGAAGAGGGCCATGTGACACATCAAACTTATTGGTAATGTCACAAGAAAAACAATGGTGTGCTTGGTTTCAACGTAACTTTATTCTTTCATGAGTTATTTACAAGTTTCTCTTTGTTCACAGCCATTGACATGTCGAAGAGGTTAACACATGAGGGCATGTATCGTCTAAAACCCTGGTAAAATTTGCAGCCACTTCAGAGGTTAGATAGCGCCTCCTCACAGTTCACCGAGGTCTCCCGCTGAATAAAACCGGTGATGTTAAAAAACACACAGTAGTGGTCAGAGACAGCCAAGTCAACAACAGAGGACACGCTGGTGGACAGCCCATGGGTGATGACCAGGTCCAGAGTGTGTCCTCTGTTGTGAGTCGGCTGCGTGACGTGCTGGGTAAAATCCAAACAGTGAAGAATGTTTAAGAATTCTTTTGCTGCAGGGTCAGAAGGATTATCTATGTGCAGGTTAAAATCACCGGTTAAAATTATCATGTTATATTTTGAATGTATGTTTCTTGTTAAACTCCCTGAGTGCGAACATAGATAAACAGCCAGCCAAACTCCTTTTCAAGAGCCAGGAAGGTGAGCGTACTTGCTCCTTTAATGACTCCAAACATAGCAATCATCTTGCACTGACATCATTGAACTGGAGTGAAACTAGAAAAACACATAATACAAAACTCTTAATGATTGCATATAATCAGCAGGTAAATATATTCAGGCACTTACACAGGAGACATGAAATAAGTATACTGTAGATATGCAAACTGATATTACTACAAAGAAAAACAAGCAGGTAGTGGGTGAGCGTACACTTGTATCATTAGCTCAGAAGCTACACCCCATAACTGCACTTCAAAGAAGGTACAAAATAATGTCTCAAAACACCCTATTATTAATTGCTTAATATACAAAGAACTGACAAAACTTACGACTATTGCTTTCTGAAGGACTCCTTTGAAGGATTGCTTTGGATTCCACATGAATGATTACAAAGTGTAGCCATGCTTTTCCCACTGTTCTCTGCATTTCTCTGCTTCCTGTCTATGCACAATGCAAAATAAAAGCCTCCCTGTCTATCCAGATGTCAAAATAAAAGATTCAAATTTTCTCAATATATAACAATAGAAATACACTTTACACTTATTTGTGTCATTAGCATATGAACATATTGAAAACAGAACACTCCCCGTCTGGCATTCCCAAATATGCCACTTCATGATTAACTGTCTTTGGTTAACTTAGGACTCTCTATTGATAAGAGCAAAATAACATCACTTATAGGCCTTGAGAAAGTCTTTACTTTGCCTTGTGATGCTGTTCTGACTTCCACTTTGCGCACCTTCCCATCACTACTTGGAAAGGTGGTAGTGACCAACCCCATCGGCCACTCGTTACGAGATGACTGCTTCTGTTTGAGCAACACTACATCACCCACTTGTAAGTTGCGACATGCCACTTGCCACTTGCGTCTTGGCTGCAGAGTGTGTAGATATTCATTTCTCCATCGGGTCCAGAATTCATCAGCAAGTACCTGTACTTGCAGGTTTCTGCGTTACTATCATAGCGGGAGTCAGCAGCAGTGGTGAAGAAGGATCGGAGGAGACTGGGATCAATGGCCTTGCATTGATTATAGCAGACACCTCTGCCATCAAGGTACAGAGCACTTCATGAGTCAGGGAACTGTGTTTACCGTGAGACAACATGGA
>NW_024582556.1:120849-122989 GCF_018398535.1 Haplochromis burtoni | reverse complement strand
GTCCAGTATCCTCCTGGTTACACCAATCATGCGCTCCCACACACCTCCCATATGCGAGGCATGTGGAGGGTTGAACTCCCATGTACAGCCGTGTTCGTAGAGGTAACTCAGGATCTTGTCTTGACTCTGATCATCTTGTCTTATTCCTAATTCAAAACATGCTCCAACAAAGTTTGTACCACAGTCTGACCTCAGCTGCTTCACAGGCCCTCTTAGAGCAAAAAGTCTGCGTAGTGCATTGATGCAGCTACTTGAGTCCATGGACTCAATGACTTCTATATGCACAGCCCTGGTACTCATGCACGTGAAAAGGATCGCCCATCGCTTACTCTGAGCTGCTCCACCTCGAGTTCTTCGGGTGATTACCTCCCACGGACCAAAAACATCCAACCCTACATATGTAAAGGGAGGAGACATGCTCAGACGTTCTGGGGGAAGGTCGGCCATTTTCTGGACTTCCAGTTTTCCTCTCAGCTTTCAGCAGACAATACAGGAATGGATTACAGAGCTAATAAACTTTTTGCCGGCAACAATCCACAGGCCTTCCGCTCTGATTGCCCCTTCTGTAAACTGTCGTCCTTGATGTTTTATCTTTTCATGGTAATGGGTCACTACCAATTTGGCCACATGATTCTGTTTTGGGAGAATGATTGGATTTTTCATCCCAAGACTAACAGTGGAGTGTTTCAGACGTCCACCAACCCGTAAAAGACCGTTGCACATGAAAGGCTCTAGCTTGAGGATTGTGCTTGTCTTTGAAATTGCTCTATTCTCTTGCAGTGCAACATACTCTTCTGGATAAGCGTCCCTTTGGACCAACCTAAGTATGGTCAGCTTTGCTGCCTCCAGTTCTTCTGGAGTATGAAGTTTGTTGCACATATGCCATCCTCTACATGTATTTGGGGGGTTGGTACTGAATGATTGAGTCTGGTGGCTCAAGAAGGCAACTGCTCTCAGTAAAGACCTCCTGGTCATGATCCTGGGTCCTTTTGACCCAGCGTTTTGTGTTTTCTCTTCGCGATTTTGGTTCTGTTCTCTAATTGGTGTTTACCCTGTTCCCCCCCGTGTGTTCCTGTTTTATTGTGAAGGTCTGCGTCTTATGTGAGTGTTTTCAGTTTGCCTCCCTGGTCTCGTCATGTTAATCACTCCCAGCTGTGTCTCCCACCTGTGTGTAATCTCCCTGTGTTCTCTGAGTGTATTTAAGTTGTATTTTCTGTCTTAGTAATCGCTGGTTCGTCTGTGTTGTTTCCCCTCGGTCTCCCTGCGTATGTATTTCTCCGGACCTCCCTGCATCCTCATTCTGGTTTGTCTTATTAGTTTACCCAGTTTAGGTTTCCGGTTTCATGTTTTGTCGCCACCGCTGTTTGTACTTACACCCCTGTCAATAAACACTCACCTGCACCAGAGCTGCCGCCTTTTGGGTCCTTTTCTACATTCCACACGGCTTGCCCCAGCAATCCGTGACACCTCCAGGTGGAGAAGCGTTGGAACCTATTTGAAGTCAACTTACCCTCGGTTATATGGGTAGCACAGGATGTCAGCTGTGTGTAGCCCAAGTGAAAACAAAGAGATGGATTATGCTTTCACCCTGGTAGACTCTTTGGCCATGTCTGTATCTGCTATACCAGATGAGTTTGTGAATGAAGATCAGTGTGGTGGGTTACCAGTTATTCCCCATATGCCAGTAGAGCAGCTAAGGGCAGAACAACGAGCTGACCCGTGTTTGAGGGAAATTATAGCTCAACTCGAGACTGGGGACAAGGTTCCACCCACCGTTAAAAAGCAACTTACTAATCAGGGAATTCAGTCGCCTTGAGCTACACAATCAAATACTGTACCGAACACGACAAGATGGAGGTTGTGTAACCTGGCAACTTGTTCTTCCAGAGCAGTTTCGAGACACAGTCCTCCATAGCCTCCATGATGATATGGGCCACTTAGGGATTGAACGCACTCTCGACCTGGTGAGAACAAGGTTTTACTGGCCAAGGATGGCTGCAGATGTTGAGAAAAAGGTTAAAACCTGTGATCGCTGTGTTCTGAGAAAATCCCTTCCTGAAAAAGCTGCTCCTTTGGTCACCATAAAGTCCACCAGACCTCTTGAGCTTGTTTGTATGGACTTTTTGTCCATCGCTCTCTC
>NW_024582556.1:117462-119773 GCF_018398535.1 Haplochromis burtoni | reverse complement strand
CCGACTGCCTTTCTCCCTGTCATCTCAGTAGTACCAGCGCATGTCTTCAGCAAGTACGGGGAAAGGTTGCTACTGATCCCAAAGAGTTGGAAAAACTCAGATTTGGCCAGCGAGCGATTGCTCTGGTCATCCAGGATGACATACATCTTGACTGAGCGCTCTCGTTGTCCCTTTGGAAAAACTCGCACCAGGCAGATCTTAGCGCAAGATCGTTCAAGGAGACCATCTCCACAGACTTCAGTGCACTTTGAGGTTACCTCTGTTGTGGAGTTGTTTCGCTGGTCTATATCTGACACTGATGCAGGAGGCAATGCTTCTGGAAGAGTAGTCTCCGGATGAAGAGCAGTGCAGTGCTTTTCACTCTCACATTCATTGCACTGTAGCTTCATGTGACATTCCCTTGCAACATGAGTAACTGAGCAGCACCTAAAGCACCGTCTGTGGTCCTTTAATAACTTCTTCCGTTCCATGAGTGGTTTCGCTTTAAAGACCCTACATTTTTCCAGAGGGTGGGGTTTGTTGTGAAGTGGACAGTACTTAGCAGGATCATTTGCGCCTCTCCCATCTGTTTCTTCTCTATGTCTGGAGCTTGGATTAGCTACTGTAGACACAATTGCCTTTCGAACGGCTATGGCAGTTCTCCCACCATCATGATTTGCCATGGGTTTTTCATTTCGATTATAATAACGGCTGCTGTTTGTCAAAACAAAACTGGGATCGTTTCTAGCCTTAGCTTCACTGTTGACAAAATCCACAAAAAAGGCAAATGGGGGAAAGCATACTCTATGTTGTTCTTTATACCTTGAACCAGTGGAGAGCCATTTCTCTTGCAGGTTCACTGGCAGCTTTTCGACAATGGGGTTAATGCCTCTTGGAGTATCCAAGTAACTGAGACCTGGTAGATAACCATCTTCCTTGGCTGCCAAAAGCTCCATCAGTAGGTCACTCAATTCCCTTAGTTTTATGTTTTCTTTCAACGTGAGGCGAGGGAAGCAGTCCAGTCGCTTAAAGAGAGCACACTCTATCACTTCTGGGGTTGCATAACATTCTTGAAGTCTCAACCATGACAAATTAAGCCCAGCTTCAGGGTTAGTGATATGAGCAGCACGGATCCTTTTTACATGTTCTGATGATTCCTTGCCGAGCCATTTTACTAGTAGATCTAACTCTTCACTGGCTGTCAGCTCCAAATCCTGAATGGTGCTGAGGAAGGATGACGTTCTAAGATGCCTTACAAAAATAGCGAGGGCTTAATGGAGTGGACTGAGGCGAGAATGGCTGTTGTCCTGTAGTTGGCTGATGCTCACTTAGCTGTGAGTAACCAGGGTTTGTGGATAAAGTGTTATATTCTACGTTGGATTCTGGGAGTTCTTGTTTTGTTGACAACGATGCTTTCTTAACATAGATGGGACTCAGTGTGGCTTGAGAATCTATGGCAGGTTTAAAACTGATTCGAGCTTGATCTTCGAGGTATGCCTCGGTTTGCTGTTTTATGGACAAAGGTGAGATGCCACTCCTGTTGCTGTGTATATCATCACAGTCTATGGCTGCTGCTGCTGCTTCTAAAACCTCAGCCTCAGCAACAGCAACGGCAGCTGCTTTTTCAAGTTCCAATGCTTCTAGATCTGCCTCAAGAGTAGCCTTTTCTAAATCCAACTTGGCCTTTTGTTTTTTTTTTATTTCGAGCTCCCTCTGTGCAAATGTGGCCCTGGTGCGTGCAGCTTCAGCGATAGCTCTGACTTTTGCAGTGGCGCTGGCTACTGAATGCTTTGAAGAAGAGGTGCGCTTGGAGCTGGAGAGCGATGACACTTTGTCGTCCATTTTGGTATCCATAACTATGCTGGAGAATCCCTCTGACGAATATAGTCTTTCACTGTACTGTTCTCTCTATGTGTTAAACTCCCTGAGTGTGAACATAGATAAACAGCCAGCCAAACTCCTTTTCAAGAGCCAGGAAGGTGAGCGTACTTGCTCCTTTAATGACTCCAAACATAGCAATCATCTTGCACTGACATCATTGAACTGGAGTGAAACTAGAAAAACACATAATACAAAACTCTTAATTGATTGTCATATAATCAGCAGGTAAATATATTCAGGCACTTACACAGGAGACTATGAAATAAGTATACTGTAGATATCCAAACTGATATTACTACAAAGAAAAACAAGCAGGTAGTGGGTGAGCGTACACTTGTATCATTAGCTCAGAAGCTACACCCCATAACTGCACTTCAAAGAAGGTACAAAATAATGTCTCAAAACACCCTATTATTAATTGCTTAATATACAAAGAACTGACAAAACTTAC
>NW_024582556.1:116193-117273 GCF_018398535.1 Haplochromis burtoni | reverse complement strand
GACTATTGCTTTCTGAAGGACTCCTTTGAAGGATTGCTTTGGATTCCACATGAATGATTACAAAAGTGTAGCCATGCTTTTCCCACTGTTCTCTGCATTTCCTGCTTCCTGTCTATGCACATGTCAAAATAAAAGATTCACAATTTTCCGATGTATAACAATAGAAATACACTTTACACTTATTTGTGTCATTAGCATATGAACATATTGAAAACAGAACAAGAACTTTGACCTTGCAAGGTTAATATGTGTGCACGCAATATAAACATTGGAAGGTGTGATGGAAAAATAAATACATTTAATAAAGAAACAATATTGAACAATAAATAGAATATTTTAAAGTAGTGACTGTAAATTAAACTAAAGTGAATCAACGGGTGGTGAGGTGTGGAGCTTACCATGTGTGGCATGCCATCACACCACGCTATCAAAATTAACTCTGTCATCATCACTCCAATCCAATCATTTTCTTCTCATCTTCTGCCTCTGTCCCATGTGCTTTAAATTTTCTGTCATTCTGCCTTTTAGACTTTCAGTGAGTGACTCCCCTTCTCCATGTCTCCACATCATCCTGGCTAGATAGAGATCCTCACCCAAATCTCCACTCGCTTCATCTGTGCAATCAGCAACCTCTAGACTCCAGGAAGTCCTGTCCTACATCTCACCACTGTTGGATTCTGCTGTGCTACTGTATGTAGCTTCATTGGATTCTAACTTTCAAATAGGTCATTACTCTTTTACTTAAAAAAAATCATGTCTAGTTACATAAAATTATTTTTATTTATTGAACTACCGTATTTTCACGACCATAAGGCGCACTGTGCTAAAAGGCGCAGTCTCAGTTATGTGTGCCCTTACTGTATTTAACACACACATAAGGCGCACTGGACCATAGGGCGCATACAAGTACCGTATGCGTATTTAAAAATAAAGCGGGAGCAAACCTGAATTCGGTACCTTACTCACATTTCTATTGCCGGTAATCGTCATCATCAACAACACACAAGCATACAAGTGTGCGTATTTAAAAATAAAGCAGGAGCAAAACTGAGTTTGGTACTCACATTTTTATTACCAATA
>NW_024582556.1:64859-98306 GCF_018398535.1 Haplochromis burtoni | reverse complement strand
TAGAATTTCAAAGGATGGAGGAACTCCCTGAGATTTGTTCATTTGATCTGTAAAAATTCACTAACAAGTAACTGTTGCGCCAATTCGTTCTTCTCTATCACTCTTGTGAGCCTTATAATCCTTATTATCTCTACTGCAAGTAGTGTCAAAACCGTGCTTTCACCTCAGCAGGTTGTTGAACTTAGACCCTCTTGCACAGTACAATCCAGCCTTTAATGTTCTGTCCATTAAATTTATATTTTATTGAAATAATAATAACTCGCCTTATAAATGAATATTTTTATGTGTGATTATGGAGGGTTTTTTTTTAATAGAACTGAAGTACTCACAGATTTTTACTTGTAATACATTGCAGTATACATAACATACAAAACTTACACTTTAGCTATAACTTTAAAATGTATTTGTAAAAAAAAACAAAAAAAACCAGTTTGTTATTATACGTTTTTAGACCCATGTGGCAGTGCAGTATACATCTAAACTCTGCAACATTATTATTAAACATTTTTTTACTGTGGAAACTTTAGTACTGAAGCTGGAGGAAATGTGGCACAAATTTGGAATATGCGTTCACAAAAAACACAAATGTTTATTTTAGTTGCACACACACACACACACACACACACACACACACACACACACACACGGAGATGAGTCTTTCACATGGAAACATAAGGTGTATTAGTGACTGTTTATTAAGAATTTTAGAGCCATCAATCATTTTTTTCTTATATGGCAATACAAATGGCAACCATATAGTAAAGCAGGCACTGTGGCAGACCATTACTATACAAAATCAGGGCAAGCAGCATGTTCAGTGTGTTGTAGTCCATGTTTGTTTGATCTTGACTCACATTTGTGTACTTAGAAGTATAGCATGCACACCCTACACACTGACTGTGCAACCAAACATGAATAAATCATATTTTGGAATATTCTTGTCAAACTAAGTGTCTGCAAAATAATGTCAATTGCAAGTACTAGACACTTGCCTCTGGGGATTAAACTGAATAGATAAGAGTGAATGTGTTTTTATCTCACTGTGAAAAGAACAGGTGTAAATACAGTAAACACACTCATCCACTCATCACCCACATTCCATTTCCTTACATTATTTTGCCATATAGATGGGGGCTCAAGAGAAGCAGAGAGTTACTTTAGGTTTCATCACTTTTTATTCATATTTCATAGGTTTCACAGCAATGGAAATAACCACATCAGCATTCAAGCATTTTTTTATTTTTTATTTTTTTTTTACTGATTTCAAGTACGCATACATACACTTTGTGCTTTGTCAAGCATTTGGAGTTTTTTACAAAACTAGGATGGGAGATTTCAATGAAGCTTAACCTCTCTAGTTCTACCATTTCATATTAAGAGTACAAGTCATTTGTTATAAAGGCAGTAGAAACTTTTCCATGTCTTTGCTGTCTTCGAGAACAGCACAGATGGTTGACTAGTTCTTTAACTTTAGTTTATTTCTTTAAATATCACCTCATCGCCTTGTTTGTGACTTGTAATTGTAATTGATTGTTTCTGATTGTTTCAAAAATCAGTTTATAGTATGCTTAGATGAAGATGTTTTGGGTTTTACTTTTTTTTGTTTCATTTTTAAAGGACTTCATATACAGTCAGAGCAGAACTATTAACTACAAGCATAACCACTGTAAAAAAAATACTTGATGTAAAATTCATGACATATTCATGATATATTCTTGCCTTCTGTCTAAAAATAGCATGCTTTGCCTGTACTCTTTTAATCTTGTAAGCAATTGCTATTTTTCAAAGGAGTTAATTTGAAGTCCAAAACAAACTGTAAATAATGGATTACTGGAACTTTCTCCTTCTTAACTTACATGGTGTAATAACCTGTCAAGATTTTCCCAATTTATTTATTTATCCACTTGGTGACTGGGAGCTTTCCAGCATTTGTTTGGGTCTCAAAGCAAGTGTAAATAATCTCTGAGAAAAAAAATTAAGCAGACAACAACCAGTGATGCTGCTAGCCAAGGGCAAAGCATGTTGGCATATGCTGGCTATAACTAATGCTTACATTGCGTTGCTTAGATGGCTTCTTTCTTTGCTTATTTGTCGGTTTTATTGTATAAAAGCTTTGAAATGTCTCTTGCTGATTTCCACTAAGTTTTCTAATAAGTTGATAAGACTTCAGCATTCAACTTGCTGCTTCGGGCAAGCAATAAACACCAGTGATCCAGTGCCATACATCACCCAGGGGCACGCACAGTGTCTCAGCTGTATTTTAAAGCAAACCTTCTACAGATTATGAGTCCAAGACTCATCCACCTTGTATTTAAGTCTGACAATTAGTTCCTATCGTCTTGTCATTGCACCTTAATCATTTCCACTGATATAATATTAAGAGTACACATAAGCAGGAAAGTTTATATATCCTTGAGAGTGTTTTGCACTCAGCTTTTTGAATGAGCTGCAATGCAATATCTTTGATCAGTCGCTTGAATTAGTCAAATAATGTTTAATTAATATTAAGAGGGATATTAAGTGTGTCAGTAAAACATCCTCTACATCATTACACCATCAACACCTTCCAAAACCTTTGATACAAGGCAGAACAGACCCATGCTTTAATGTTTAAGCTAAATTCTGACCCTATCATCTAAATGTTGAGCAGAAATAAAGACTCATCAGACCAAGAAATGTTTTACCAATATTTTACTTCCAAATTTGGGGAGCCAGTGCAAACTGCTGACTTCCTGTTCTTACCACTAACAGGAGTGGTACTTGGTGTCTTCTTCTGCTGATGTAACTTACTTGCTTCAGGGTTCGATGTATTACAAGTTCACATCCTCTTCTACATACCTTGGGTGTAATGAGTGGTTATTTGACTTCCTGTTGCCTTCGCATTAGCTCAAAGCAGTCTGATCATCCTCCTCTGACCTTTGGCATCTATAAGGCATTTTTCCCTCCAAGAGAAGTACCGGCTTATCTGAACTGGCACTCACTGGTTATTTTCTCTTTTTCAGACAATGATGGTTGTATGGAAAAATCTCAGTACATCAGAAGTTACTCACTAACAAACATGTCACAAGTTACTTAAATCACCTTGCTGCCATGTTGTGATGATTGTTTGAACTTCAGCAGGTCATTTTGATAATACCTGCAACCCTAAATGCACTGAGTTGCTGCAATGTGATTGGCTGTTTATGTCAAGTCAACAGACTCAAGCGCAGACTATGAGATTAAGTTAAACAGTTTTTTATTTAGAACACCAAGTCAGCTATATACAAAGTGAGAGGAATGGTCGGGGGCTCCAGGGATCCACGGGAAGAAAGGGGGATAGGTGCTCCACACTAGCTCGCTGATCCACGCTCCACTCATTCCAATATCCACACATTTGCTTCGATCTTGTGATCCAATTTGCTCTGCACTAACACGCCACGCCACACTGCCAAACACTCATGCTCAGGAATCAGGGATGAGGGTTACACGACGTGTCTAAGAAATCTATGTACAAACAAACAAAGGATGAACAGAAACATAAAAACATTAGGAAAAGCACAAGAGATGCCGAGAGCTGCGCTACAACAGTCGTGGATCCAAACAACAGTCCAGCAACGAGAAGCCACCGCCTTAAGTAGTGGCCAAGGAAGGCTGGATAATATGCCACAGGTGCGTCACTACTGCAGGTGTGTGGGCTGCAATGAGCTCCGCCCAGGCAGAGCGAAGACAGGAGAGAGTGAGAGAGCGAGACCAGAAATCAAAACAAAAACACACGTTGCCTCACTGGGCTAGCCGGGCAGACAAAGGGACCATGACAGTGTAGATGTTTGCATTGTGTAAAGCTAAAATGCTGTTCTTGAATCAAATGCATTATGTGGTTTTACATTTTCTTGCTAAGTTGTCAAGTTCACAGTCATTTGAGATTCGTTTTAAGCGTCCTCCTGTCTGTAGAATTTATGTTGTCATCTGCTATGTATACCAGATGATTCAATTCTAAAAGTATTAGTAATTGACTTAAGCTGTTACTCACTGAATGGTCTTTTAACTTTATTTGAAGTAAATAACTCTCTTCAAAGTTCATTTTAATCCCATTTTTATCACATTATTCACCTGTCGTCAATTAAGCTAATTAACCTAATTACATATATGGTAATGTGCAAAATTTTTAACATATTTTTCCAGTCTTTTGTTGTCTCTCAGTTCCTTGAAAGCTAAATTGAAATTAAAATATTAAAATATTTTTCAAAAACAAAATAATTTGATATCAGTTAATGTGCTATCCTTGTGCTAAATTCAGTTAAATGTCAGAGGAAATTATTCAATTTTGGTTTTATTGATATGTTACACACAATTTAACAAAAAAGAAAAATCTGTGGGTTTGCTTTCATACAAATTTTATCAAATAATAATGTATTTATGATCATTTTCAGTTTTGATATAGGCTATTTTTTTATTGCTTTTAATTAGGGCTTCCTGCTCCTCCTTGAATCGCTACCTTATCGTGGTGGAGGGGTTTGTGTGTCCCAGGGATCCCAGGGGCTATGTTGTCTGGGGGCTTTTGCCCCCTGGTAGGGTCTCCCATGGCAAATTGGCCCTGGGTGAGGGACCAGACAAAGAGCGATTCATAAGACCCTTATGAAAAGGACACCGAGGGAACAGTTTACCCTGCCCGGGATAGGGTTACCGGGGCCCCGCCCTGGAGCCAGGCCCGGGGAGGGTGCCCGAGGGCGAGCGTCTGGTGGCCGGGCCTTAGTCCATGGGGCCCGGCCGGGCACAGCCCGAAGAGGAGACATGGGCCCATCCTCCCGCAGGCCCACCACCCGCAGGAGGCGCCATAGGGGTCGGGTGCATTGTGTGCGGGTGGCGGCCAGGAGCGGAGGCCCTGGCGGACTGACTGCCAATAGGGACATGGAATGTCACCTCTCTGGTGGGGAAGGAGCCTGAGTTAGTGCGTGAGGTTGAGAGGTACCGGCTAGATATAGTCGGGCTCACCTCTACGCATGGCTTGGGCTCTGGAACCAGTCTCCTGGAGAGGGGCTGGACTCTGTCTCAGTCTGGAGTTGCCCCTGGTGAGAGGCGGCGGGCTGGGGTGGGTATTCTAATATCCCCTCGGCTTGCTGCCGGTACGTTGGGGTTTTTCCCGGTGGACGAGAGGGTTTGTTCCCTGCGCCTTAGGGTCGGGGAACGGGTCCTGACTGTCATCTGCGCTTATGCGCCGAGTGGCAGTTCAGAGTACCCAGCCTTCTTAGAGTCCCTGGGGGGGGTGCTGGAGGGTGCTCCACCTGGAGACTCTGTTGTCCTGCTGGGAGACTTCAATGCTCACGTGGGTAACGACAGCGAGACCTGGAGGGGCGTGATTGGGAGGAACGGCCTCCCTGATCTGAACCCGAGCGGTGCTTTGTTATTGGACTTCTGTGCTAATCACAGTTTGGCCATAACGAACACCCTGTTCGAACATAAGAGTGTCCATAAGTGCACGTGGCACCAGGACGCTCTAGGCCGTAGGTCGATGATCGATTTTGTAATCGTATCACCAGACCTGCGACCATATGTTCTGGACACTCGGGTAAAGAGAGGGGCTGAGCTGTCAACTGATCACCACCTGGTGGTGAGTTGGATCAGGTGGCGGGGGAGGATGCTGGACAGACCTGGTGCACCTAAACGCGTAGTGAGGGTGTGCTGGGAACGTCTAGCAGAGGCCCCAGTCCGCGAGATCTTCAACGCACACCTCCAGCAGAGCTTCAACAGCATTCCGAGGGAGACTGGGGACATTGAGTCCGAATGGACCATGTTCAGCGTCTCCATTGCCGAAGCTGCTGCATTGAGCTGCGGCCGCAAGGTGGTTGGTGCCTGCCATGGTGGTAATCCCCGAACCAAATGGTGGACACCAGAGGTGAAGGGAGCCACCAGGCTGAAGAAGGCGGATACAGGAGGAACAATGCGGTTTTCGTCCTGGTCGCGGAACACTGGACCAGCTCTTTATCCTCTCGAGGATACTTGAGGGTGCATGGGAGTTTGCCCAACCAGTCTACATGTGTTTTGTGGACTTGGAGAAGGCATTCGACCGTGTCCCTCGGGGTGTCCTGTGGGAGGTGTTGCGGGAGTATGGGGTGTCTGGCCCATTGCTACGGGCCATTCGATCCCTATACAACCGTTGCAAGAGCTTGGTTCGCATTGCCGGCAATAAGTCGGACTCGTTCCCGGTGGGTGATGGGCTCCGCCAGGGCTGCCCTTTGTCTCCGGTTCTGTTCATAATTTTTATGGACAGGATTTCTAGGCGCAGCCAAGTGGCGGAGGGCTTTCGCTTTGGTGGCCTCAGAATCTCATCTCTGATTTTTGCAGATGATGTGGTTCTGTTGGCTTCATCGGGTGAGGGCCTCCAGCTCGCACTGGAACGGTTCGCAGCCGAGTGTGAAGCAGCGGGAATGAGGATCAGCACCTCCAAATCTGAGGCCATGGTTCTCAGCCGGAAAAGGGTGGAGTGCCCACTCCGGGTCGGGGATGAGTTCCTGCCCCAAGTGGAGGAGTTCAAGTATCTCGGGGTCTTGTTCGCGAGTGATGGGAGAAGGGAGCCGGAGATCGACAGACGGATTGGGGCTGCAGCTGCAGTAATGCGGACGCTGCACCGGTCCGTCGTGGTGAAGAGGGAGCTGAGTGTAAAAGCGAAGCTCTCAATTTACCGGTCGATCTACGTCCCTACCCTCACCTATGGCCACGAGCTGTGGGTAGTGACCGAAAGAACGAGATCGCGGATACAAGCGGCAGAAATGAGCTTCCTCCGAAGGGTGGCTGGCCTCTCCCTTAGAGATAGGGTGAGAAGTTCGGCCATCCGGGAGGGGCTCAGAGTAGAGCAGCTGCTGCTCCACATCGAAAGGAGCCAGCTGAGGTGGTTCGGGCATCTGACAAGGATGCCCCCTGGGCGCCTCCTGGGTGAGGTGTTCCAGGCATGTCCCACCGGGAGGAGGCCCCGGGGCAGACCCAGGACACGCTGGAGAGATTATATCTCTCGGCTGGCCTGGGAACGCCTTGGTATTCCCCCGGATAAGCTGGAGGAGGTGGCTGGGGAGAGGGAGGTCTGGGCCTCTTTGCTTAGGCTGCTGCCCCCGCGACCCGGCCCCGGACAAAGCGGATGAAGATGGATGGATGGATGGATTGGATGGATGGATGGATGGCTTCCTGGCATAGATGAAAGGGCTGGGTCAAACCTGGATAGGTTGCAACTTTAATCCAGACCTAACATAAAGAGAAAGACAATTACTCACACGTGGCCAACTTAGAATCACCAGTTCAATTCAATTCAATTCAATTCAATTTTATTTATATAGCGCCAAATCACAACATAAGTCGCCTCAAGGCGCTTCATAGATACAGAGAAAAACCCAACAATCATATGACCCCCTATGAGCAAGCACTTTGGCAACAGTGGGAAGGAAAAACTCCCTTTTAACAGGAAGAAACCTCCGGCAGAACCAGGCTCAGGGAGGGGCGGCCATCTGCTGCGACCGGTTGGGGTGAGAGAAGGAAGACAGGATAAAGACATGCTGTGGAAGAGAGACAGAGGTTAATAACAGATATGATTCAATGCAGAGAGGTCTGTTAATACATAGTGAGCGAGAAAGGTGACTGGAAAGGAAAAACTCAATGCATCATGGGAATCCCCCGGCAGCCTATGTCTATTGCAGCATAACTAAGGGAGGATTCAGGGTCACCTGGTCCAGCCCTAACTATATGCTTTAGCAAAAAGGAAAGTTTTAAGCCTAATCTTGAAAGTAGAGATAGTGTCTGTCTCCTGAATCCAAACTGGAAGCTGGTTCCACAGAAGAGGGGCCTGAAAACTGAAGGCTCTCCCTCCCATTCTACTTTTAAATACTCTAGGAACAACAAGTAGGCCTGCAGAGCGAGAGCGAAGTGCTCTAATAGGGTGATATGGTACTACAAGGTCATTAAGATAAGATGGGGCCTGATTATTTAAGACCTTGTATGTGAGGAGCAGGATTTTGAATTCAATTCTGGATTTAACAGGAAGCCAATGAAGGGAAGCCAAAACAGGAGAAATATGCTCTCTCTTTCTAGTCCCTGTCAGTACTCTTGCTGCAGCATTTTGGATTAGCTGAAGGCTTTTCAGTGAGTTTTTTGGACATCCTGATAATAATGAATTACAGTAGTCCAGCCTGGAAGTAATAAATGCATGAACTAGTTTTTCAGCGTCACTCTGAGACAGGATATTTCTAATTTTAGAGATGTTGCGCAAATGGAAGAACGCAGTCTTACATATTTGTTTAATATGTGCATTGAAGGACATGTCCTGGTCAAAAATGACTCCAAGGTTCCTCACAGCGTTACTGGAGGCCAAGGTAATGCCATCCAGAGTAAGAATCTGGTTAGATACCATATTTCTAGGCTTTTCAGGGCCGAGTACAATAACCTCAGTTTTATCTGAATTAAGAAGCAGAAAGTTAGCGGCCATCCAGGTCTTTATGTCTTTAAGACATTCCTGCAGTTTAACTAATTGGTGTGTGTTATCTGGCTTCATGGACAGATAGAGCTGGGTGTCATCTGCATAGCAGTGAAAATGTATGCTATGTCTTCTAATGATACTGCCTAAGGGAAGCATGTATAATGTAAACAGAATTGGTCCTAGCACTGAACCCTGTGGAACTCCATAATTAACCTCAGTGTGTGAAGAGGACTCTCCATTTACATGAACAAATTGGAGTCTATTAGATAGATATGATACAAACCACTGCAGTGCAGTACCTGTAATACCTACAGCATGTTCTAATCGCTCTAATAGGATATTATGGTCGACAGTATCGAATGCTGCACTAAGGTCTAGCAGGACAAGCACAGAGATGAGTCCACTGTCAGAGGCCATAAGAAGATCATTTGTAACCTTCACTAAAGCTGTTTCTGTGCTGTGATGAGCTCTGAAACCTGACTGAAACTCTTCAAATAAACCATTCCTCTGCAGATGATCTGTTAGCTGTTTGACAACTACTCTTTCAAGGATTTTTGATATGAAAGGAAGGTTGGAGATTGGCCTATAATTAGCTAAGACTGCTGGGTCTAGAGATGGCTTTTTGAGTAAAGGTTTAACTACAGCTAGCTTGAAGGCCTGTGGTACATAGCCGATCATTAGAGATAGGTTGATCATATTTAAGATCGAAGAATTAATTAATGGCAGGACTTCTTTGAGCAGTTTTGTAGGAATGGGGTCTAAAAGACACGTTGATGGTTTGGAGGAAGTAATTATTGAAGTTAACTCAGAAAGATCAATTGGAGAAAAAGAGTCTAACTTAACATCAATGGTACTAAGAGTAGCTGTAGATAATATTACATCTGTGGGATGATTACTGGTAATTTTTTCTCTAATGATAAAAATTTTATTTGTGAAGAAGTTCATGAAGTCATTACTAGTTAACGTTAAAGGGATTGTTGGCTCAAAAGAGCTCTGACTTTTTGTCAGCCTGGCTACAGTGCTGAAGAGAAACCTGGGGTTGTTCTTATTTTCTTCAATCAGTGATGAATAGTAAGATGTTCTGGCTTTGCGGAGGGCTTTCTTATAAAGCAGCAAACTATTTCTCCAGGCTAAATGATGATCCTCTAAATTTGTGACACGCCATTTCCTCTCCAGATTACGAGTCATCTGCTTTAGGGTACGTGTTTGAGAATTATACCACGGAGTCAGGTACTTCTGATTAGAGACCTTAGTTTTCACAGGAGCTACAGTATCCAGAGTCGTACGTAGTGAGGAGGTGAAATTATTAACAAGATAATCGACCTCTGTTGGGGTAGCGTTCAGATAGCTGCTCTGCTCTGTGTTGGTACAGGGCATTGAAGATGATAACAGTGGGTGGATTATATTCTTAAACTTAGTTACAGCACTTTCAGAAAGACATCTACTTTGATAAAGTCTACTCTCCACCGCTGTGTAATCAATTATTGTAAATGTAAATGTTATCAGGAAATGATCAGACAGGAGAGGGTTTTCAGGAAACACTGTTAAATGTTCAGTTTCTATGCCATATGTTAAAACAAGATCTAGAGTGTGATTAAAGTGGTGGGTGGGTTCTTTTACATTTTGAGAGAAACCAATTGAGTCTAATAACAGATTAAATGCCATGTTGAGGCTGTCATTTTTAGCATCTACATGGATGTTAAAATCACCCACAATAATTATTTTATCTGAGCTCAGAACTAAATTAGATATAAAGTCTGAGAAATCAGACAGAAACTCTGTGTAAGGCCCAGGTGGACGATAGATGATAACAAGTAAGACTGGTTTCTGAGTTTTACAGCTGGGGTGGACGAGGCTAAGCATCAGGCTTTCAAATGAATTAAAAGTCTGTCTTGGTCTTTCATTAATTAATAGGCTGGTGTGAAAAATTGCTGCCACACCGCCCCCTCGGCCTGTGCTTCGAGATTTCTGGTAGTTAGAATGACTCGGGGGTGTTGATTCATTTAAACTAACATAATCATCCTGCTGCAACCAGGTTTCTGTAAGGCAGAGTAAATCAATTTGTTGATCAATTATTAAGTCATGTACTAACAGAGACTTGGAGGAGAGAGACCTAATATTTAATAATCCACATTTCACTGTTTTACTCTTTGGTTCAGATGTGGATACTGTATTGTTCTTTCTTTGTAATTGTTTATGTTTAAGTTGTTTGTTGCTGGTTTTTAGTTTGTTTTTTGTCTGTTTGGGAGCTGACACAGTCTCTATGGAGATGGGTTTTTGGGGGGGTAGCAGGAGGAGAGAAGCTGCAGAGAGGCGTGTAAGACTGCAACTCTGCTTCCTGGTCCCAACTCTGGATAGTCATATTTTGGGGGGTTTAATAAATTTGTCCATATTTCTAGAAATGAGAGCTGCTCCATCCAAAGTGGGATGGATGCCGTCTCTCCTAACAAGACCAGGTTTCCTCCAGAAGGTTTGCCAATTATCTATGAAGCCCACATCGTTTCTGGGACACCACTCAGACAGCCAGCAATTTAAGGAGAACATGCGGCTAAACATGTCACTCCTGGTCTGATTGGGGAGGGGACCAGAGAAAACTACAGAGTCCGACATTGTTTTGGCAAAGTTGCACACCGATTCAATATTGATTTTAGTGACCTCCGATTGGCGTAACCGGGTGTCATTACTGCCGACGTGAATTATGATCTTACTGAATTTACGTTTACCCTTAGCCAGCAGTTTTAAATTTCCTTCAATGTCGCCTGCTCTGGCCCCTGGAAGACAATTGACTATGGTTGCCGGTGTCTCTAGCTTCACATGTCTGAGAACAGAATCACCAATTACCAGAGTTTGACCCCCGGCGGGTGTGTCGCCGAGTGGGGAAAAACGGTTAGACACATGAACGGGTTGGTGGTGTACCTGGGGCTTCTGTTTAGGACTATGCTTCCTCCTCACCGTGACCCAGCCGCCCTCTTTCCCCAGCTGCTTGGGGTCTGCCGGGGAACAGCTAGCGGGGCCTACGCTATCTTCGGCTGCACCAGCTACAGGGGCCTGGCTAGCTATGGGTGAATGAAGGGTGCGAAGCCGAGTCTCCAATTCAGTAATCCTGGCCTCCAGAGCTGCAAATATGCTACATTTGTTACAGATATCATTACTGCTAAAGGAGGCCGAGGAGTAACTAAACATCTGACACAATGAGCAAGAAAGTGCAGGAGGGACAGGTGAAGTAGCCATGGTGCTAACGAGTCGGCTACGAGCTAAGCTAAGCTAGCGAAACAGTACAGAGACAGTGAGTGAATACTTTGGCTATAAATTAGGTAGTGAGTACACAGAAAGTGTGCTTCGGATGAAGCACGTGAAGATTATACTATGAAAGAAGAATGTATTTAAAAGTTGTTAATTAAATTGCTAAGCAAATAAGCTACTCAGAAACACCACTGTGTTTGAGCAGGAACAGGAAGTGATACTCTACCGCAGAGCGAGCGAACACCAAGTGACAGCGCCACTAGTTAACTTCATGCCTTTAGCCCGTGGGAAGCCAGAATCCCGAGAAAATATGTAGGCACAGAAAAAAGGTGTTAACCACTGGATAATCACTGCCACCGTCCAATTATCACCGCTATAAGAATAGCACTGACTACACTTAATTCAATTGTTCCTCTGGGGCCTGTTCTTCGTACGTCGCTTACTACATCCAAGATCAAATGACACATCCAAGATCAAATCATCGCGCTAACCGTGAGCTCGCTAATCCGGTTCCCCGAACACACCTGCTGTTGACGATTACTACAGCTGGATGAAGTAATGCGCGATCACTGGGTGTCGTAAAAGGGGCTACGCATCGATAGTAGAAACATTGATCGGCAACCCGCTGATTGGTCGGCGAAAATGTCGAAGGGGCGTGCTCGGTATTTTCCGGCAGCAGAGCAAGAACTCATGAGTGAGGGATTTCAGGAGTTTCAGAGTTTAATTAAAACGCAAGAGAACACTGCAAAGGCTGCAAAAGCAAGGAGAGAGGGCTGGCAGAAAGTTGCTGACAAATCAAACTCGTAGGTAATTTAATAATAATAATAATAATGGATTGGGTTTATATAGCGCTTTCCAAGGCACCCAAAGCGCTTTACGATACCACTATTCATTCACTCCCACATTCACACACTGGTGGAGGCAGCTACGGTTGTAGCCAGGCTGCCATATCGCGCCATCGGCCCCTCTGGCCAACACCAGTAGGCGGTAGGGTAGATCTATCATATGACACTATATTGTCCAATATCATATGGCATTATATTATATCATAATATGTTATATTATATCCCCTTTCACATTAGAGCCACAACAGGACCCACAAGAACATGGGAACAAGTAAAAGTGGAATACAGGAGTATTCTACAGAATGGTAATATTTATCTCTTAGATTGCTTTTCGTCTCTTGGCAAGGTAACTGGCCTGTAATACTCTGTTAGTTTGTTCATAACAGCAACCAAGAAAAGGGCAGAGGAAAAAAAGACAGGTGGTGGTCCTGCACCCCCTCGTCAACAAGTTGGTTAAGTAAATAATACCCTCACGGGAATATCGATATCTCTCAATGAGCACACTGTCGCGCTGAGCTAAAGGATCCTGTCTGTCCCGCAATATACGCTGAATTCTGAGGACTCTCCTTATCAATCTTGCACCTTCCGCAATGGGCTGCTCGCGTATACGGACAGGACATGGCTGCGACAGGCTTCCCAAATCCACCTTCGCTTTTATAGCCGTGGTCTCTCATCTTGATTACACGAAGTAATTTACAATTACTACTCTGAAATATGAATTACATCTGTAATAATCACATACATGTAATAGAATGTTAATAGTACATTTCCCTTTTTTAGGAAATGACCTGTATGTATCTGTGTGACATCAATACAAGGATCAAGTGCTGCATTATCTTTAGTTACATTGATGTTATTTATTTATGGTGAAACAGTGGTGGAATATCGCTGTTGCTTTCGTATAAATGAAGCGGACATACCTGCGTGGCCGCGATCTAATCCTGTTTACATAAAGTAAACCTGCTCCCGAGCAGGTTTACGCTTACGGCTCTGTTGCTATGACAGCAAGTCCCGGATGAGCTTCGGGGAACCGAACGATCCAGGATCACGCGAAATCGTCAACAATCTAATCCAGCTAACTTACTTAGCGAGGTACGAAGAACAGGCCCCTGTTCTATTTTTTCATTAAAGGACTTTTAACTATACTTTATTTTTTTATCTGCTTCTATTTTAGGTGATGATTTAAATATTCTTACTTTTCTTCTACACCTGACATGTGAACTCAAATACAGAACAAACATTTATATCAAATATTTAAAAGACTACTCTTCTATATTTATTTTTTATATTAAAAATTAATCAGATTTAGTTGTGTTTATACAGCAGAGATCTGCACCCAGTGTTATTCAGTTGAACAAGCCTGATCATGTGATAGAAGTAGTACATTTGATTGAATCTTAACTCCAGTGGAGATATTGCTTTAGCTATTCATTATTACTGTGTCTAGTAAAAGTTCTCTATACACTTAACAAGTTCAGCCAGATGCAGTGGTCTCCATGGAGACTAATAAATGATACATTATAAGATATAGATAGCTGCAGACAAATATAAAGTGGGTTTCTGCTAACTGCCAGGGTTGAGGAGAGTTGAAACAATGGGGAGATCACACCTTCTTGCTCAGAATGCAATCACTCACAATGAAGGGCCTGACAAGACCACCCTCATTTAGAAAACGATCAAAGCTCCTCTTTGAGTGAGCTGGCATTTTAGTTCCTCTGTGTTGTTTTCAATTTCCCCAGTATGCAAATTGTTTCCACATTTCCTTGGGAAGTAATGAGGAAAATAAAAAAGCTCTAACCCCAGATGAAAAGAAAATGACTTTTGAAATGACATACATACACTATATTGTGGTACCCAAACAAAAACAAACAGAAACACACACCGTCAAAAAATACAGACAATTAATGAAACGAACGTAATACAATATTTTAGTTGCCTCCTTTTGCAACCGTAATAAATTGAATAATAGATTTCAGTATTATTTTTCTAATTAAATGTTCTACTTTAGTAGTCCTTAACCAATGTTTTATAAAAAGGAAAAGGGTTGAGAATTTGTGTCATTATGTCATTTACTTGTTAAAAATAGGTCAATAGAAATTCACTTAATACTCTGGATAAAGAAAATGGAGTCTAGACTGGTTTAACTTAACTTCTTAAACAGCTGAAAAAAAATATTGATATCATCAATAAGAATGAGTGGCACAGAGCATCTATAATTAATGCTACCATTAATGGCAGAGAAGGGACGCGAGTGCAAATTGAATTTCAAAATCCAATATAAAAGCATATATACTCATATACTGGAAGTCAGCAAACAAGAACAACCAAAGGCAAGGAAATTGGCAGGCAATGGTCAAGTTCAGAAAATAAACCAAAATAAGTAAAAAAGGAAAAGAAAAAAGCAACACAGAACACCACTGCAAAGAGTTATTTCGATGAGTACAAAGAATCTGCCTAAAGAGTGGTGACCTCCAAGATTTACACACCAGTTTAAGTAACCGTGGAAAGGTGGTGAAGAAATTTGTTGGGAAACTCCAACTAAAAGTAAAATTAACCAGTGCAAATATAAACAATAGCTTTCAAAACAAAACAGATACTAGATCATCAAAATCTTGAAAAATACAGTGCTGGTCTATTACTTGTGAAAATGAAGCAAAAACATTTTTTTTTTGTGTGTGTGTGCGTGTTTTTTTTTAATTGATGTGTCAATTTTGCTATCTTACTGTGTGACACTGCCTCTGCTGAGAATGAGCTTAGTTTGAAATCATCTAAAAAGAATTAATCTCATTCTCTTCGTCTCACACCTGTCTCCATCTGCTGCCTAGAGACTTGTTTAATTGTTTTGCTTCACCTTTATCTTGTGCAGATGTGTTTGTGCCAAAACATACATGAGCCCGGCTGTTGGATGCCATTCTGGGAAAATAACCACTGGCACAGATAAAGTGAATAATTGTCTTCACCCTTTAGAAAACCTTTGAAATACTCACAAATATAATCAGATAAATATTAGATAATTCACAGTAGGGTTTTTTGATTTTTTTTGTTTTAGTTTTCAGTTGGACCAGAGGGTGATACAGTGCAGATTTATCCTAATATCAGACACATCCATGACCTTACGTTTACGCTATCTTTAGTGTTACATTGTCTTCAATTGATTTTCCCAAACCAGTCAATAGAGAACAACACATCCACTTAAATCTAACAACATTACCAATAGTGAGACATAACAATACTAGTATCATGATGCAGGAGCTGATTGGCTAACCATCATTTCTCCTTCTGTGCTCATTTTTTGTAATCAAGGGACCTTTCATAGCACTATTCTGAAAAGTCAGACACATTTGTGTAAGGAAAAGAAATATTAATTACAGTTAATAAACATTACAGATGTGTGATTTGTAATGCATTTTAACTTTTAATAAATAAATAACAGACAAAAATTGCTATCAGTTATCATAGTACGTCTCTAATTTTCATTGCCAAGTCAAATAAACGAGTGTATTCATCTTCACAGAGCTTTAAAATGCAGCCTGTCGTATGAGTGATTATGGATCCATTCATTCGAGTTCATTTATATCTCTGGTGGTAGGAATGAAGTATGTGTTTCTTTTTTTCTTTAAATATCTTCATGAGTGATGTCTTTGTAATGGCATTAAATCAAGTTGTCTTGCGGCTTTGGGTTTATTCTGTCCATCTTGAATGTTGCTTTTGCTCATCAAAAGCTAAAATTGTTTGCAATTTCCTAAAATCCTCTAATGATGACATATTCTAAACTTGGGTATTTTGAATATCACTTTGCAATTATCTGTTTTTTTAATAAATCACTACAGAAGTCTGGAGGCAAAACCTTTAGATGGAAAATGAAATACCAAAATATCAAAATACCAATAGCTTTTCACACTTTCATATATAAATTATGCTGTTGAAGCAGAGCGTCAAGTGTATTCATTTTATGACAGCAGAGAAACAGAACATCCAGGGCCATCTTCAAGCTCTGAAATCAAGTATTTATCAGAAGCAGCTCACAACACAGCAAGAGGGGTAAAACTCTTTCCTTGTCATGTTGCACCTTCTGTGATGAGTTCTTGGTTCTCCTGGTTGGTCATTTTCGCTCTCACTGTCTTTCCCTTTCCTCTGACTGTGTGGGTGGGTGTTTCAGAGGCGGAGTTTTGCCCTGGTATCCATCCTCTGAAACACCCACCCATGAAGGATTCCTGATTACACACCTGTTCCAGTTCAAGATAATTATAGCTGACTTATTTAATATGAAGGTTTTCCGTCATTCAGTGCTCAATCTTTATGCCACAAGCGGTAACCTGCTCTGCTTTTTGTTAGTGGGAGTAACTCAGGAAATTGTGTTTGCAGACTTGACCTTTTTTATATCTTTAGCTCTGTACACTATCAAAGTTGATTTTAAATCAAACCTGTTATTAAAAAAAAAAGAAACACTGTCAGGTTTAATTTAAGAGGTTTAATAAAAGTATTACATGATATTGATCTGCTAGCTGTTAGCTGGGAGAAGTTTCCTCTATTATTGTTGCTGCTGCTATGTTGTTGCAAATACCACCACAGCATTTTAGTGCTTTTGCGGCTAATAACAGTGATATTAATTGCATTTCACTGCATATAACATTACAAACATTTAAACCTGCTGTTAGTTAATGCTACTAATGTATAATAAACTAATGTATAATGAACTGTGCCGTCTTCATTCCTGTTCACCTTGTACAACTCAGACTTTCAATACAACTCGTGCTCATCAAACTGACTGCAATGGTTGGATCTATTAGTGATAGGCAAGAGAAGTACAGTCTGAGTGGATGATTTTGTGGAATTGTCTGAACAGATCGAAAGAGGACAACTGCAAGGCCTCTGTCTATCCTGGGACAAGTTGTTGATATAAGCTGTGTCCCAATTCCGGGGCTGCATACTTCGAAGGCCACATTCGTATGCCAGTTACGTAACAGGAAGGCAATGAGGGTGATTTCATTTGGTTTCCAAGACTCATCCAAATGTGTCCCACAGATGTGTCCTGATTTTAAAGAATACATTAAGTGTATTCTTTTCAGCCCACACTATCTGAAGATTGCACACCGGTGGCAAATAATTACATTTTCCGTGCAATAAACTTTTAATGGTAAGTCTCAGATTTCACCTCATGAAGGTATCTAGAGGTACACATGTTAAAATAACGAAAACCCTTAACACCTCAAATTTGGCTAAATTTGAGCTAAGTCACATGACATTAATGATGACAGTTGCTACTTAATGGGCTCAGGTCCCACATGCTTTTAAAGGCATTGCTTTAAAATGTCAGTGGTTCAAAAGTTGACTGTAATTTTACAGAGTCTGTGACAATTTTATGGAGTAGCAATAATATATCTTGGTTTTCACAGTTAAATATCACTTTCAAAGTCCCATCAAGATTATTATTTTGTTGCTGATGCTGGGTTTATTTGGTGGTGTCCAGTTTGGTGTGTTTTCATGTTTGTTTTAGGGAGAAACGAGCAGACAGTTCACTTGTTAAGCTAAACAAGACAGATCTGTAGGATAATGTCTTTTTTCCTTATAGATATGTTTCCTGTGTGATATTAAAAAACACAAAATATACAAAATATATATAAGGGAGAGGTTATGGGACAGAGAAAAAGAAAGAGGAGCCAGCCAGTGGCAGCTGATGAGAGGAGGGGAGAAATATATGAGTAGTTTTCTCTAGTTTTGACCAGTTTATAATAGCTATTCAAAATCCATCTTTTTAGTTAATGTTAAAATAATGTTGTCATCAAAGTAGGATTGTGGATGTTTTCAGTGGTGGAAAAAGTACTCGAGTAAAATATAAAAAGATCAGATCAGTATGTAAATATCACGAAAAGTAACTCCTGTCAGTATTTTATCTCAGTTGTTTGAAATACATTGCATTTTGAAAGGATATTACTGCTATATTCATCTGTCTGTTCCATATTACAGCTGTAGATCTTATGTTATGCTTTACAAATTTTGAGGGAACTTAAATTGCAGCTATTAAATAATATTTTATAAGGATTTATCTGTATCACCTCTGTCCTGTTAGACATTTATCAGCCAGATACCTTTTCCATTGTGATTTAGGACACAGCTCAAGTGTGTGGGTAAATTACAGGGGTCCACATCAACAGACCGAAGAAAAACCAGAACGGAGGTTGTGTACAAAAAAGAGAAGAGCAGGCTATATTTCCTTAGCAAGCTGAGATCCTTTAACATATGCAGCAAAGTGTAGTTTTTATCACATAGTTGGGACAAATGCACACAAACGTATGTGTGTGTGTGTGTGTGTGTGTGTGGGGGGGGGGTTAATAGGGAGGGGTAGTTCGTGACACAAGCAGACTCGATACCACTATCAGGAAGGGCCAGCTCTTAGACTGGCTGTAAACTGGGCACATTTGAAGCTGTCAAAAAGAAACTTTGATCCATCGTATATTTCTGACCACCTCCTACACCACTTACTGAAAAGGCAGAAAAGACTAATTCACTTCTGTTTCATTTTAATGGAGAGACAAAATATCAACCAAAATTCCAGGAAAAGCACATTACATGAACATTACACACTGACTTGCATGTCATTGAGTGGAGGGAAATAATTATTTGACCCCCAAGCAAAGTAAGTTTTAGTACATGGTGGAGAATACCTCGGCACAGTTGTAAGACAATTGTTGTAGTTGATCACCTGGTTTGCACAGATCTTAAGAGGGATTTTGGCCCACTCATCTGTACAGAAGCTGTCAAACTTCATTGTGTTCCTTGGCTGCTGCTCGGTCACTCAAAGTTTCAGATTTTTCTATAAGACTGAGGTCTGGAAACTGGCTGGGCCACTATATGACCTTAATGGGCTTCTTCTTTATCCACTCCTTTGTTTTTGTTGTCTTTTTTGACTCAATGTCATGCTGGAAAACCCAGCATCAATGTTATATTCAAATTGTTTTAGCTTGTTTATGGTTAACATTTTATGGGCAAAAGTACTGGGCCAACTACACACCCTCATAAGCTGCTCGACCATGGAAACCGATTCCATGCATCCTCCAGATGCATCCTGTTATTCTACTTGTCCAGACTTAAACAACACTTGCAATCAGTTTACCCAGACAGGCTATGTGTCTGTGTCGTTAATCTAAGTGCATGACCCCCCTCTACGTCATCTGTTACCAGGCAAACATCCATAGCAGCCTGCTGAATGCACACAGGCAACATGTAGTAAATTATACTGTAAACATGTAGGCAACCTTTCAATAGCTGAACTTTGCTCCATTGATCGGCCAGACATCGCGCTGCCCGTAGCTTCAAACCATTAATTAACTTAACCAAGCTTCAACCCTTTAATTATGCAATATGTGTATAACATGATTACAGTTGCACCTGCAATGAAAGATTATTATGTGCTTATGCTTACACCTGAAATACAGACTTTACTATAACCTCACCAGTTTCAATAAATGTGTCAATGAAATGATAACAATGATAAATCATAAATGATGCAACAATAATAATAAGGATTATGAATAGTGACAGTAAAATAATATTTCATCTCGATACTCCTCCTCTTTGGCCTCAAAGAGGCCAACATTCCTCTTATTGTCTCACTCCTCGGGCCACTCAGCCACCTCCTCTTTGAGTGAAATGATGCTCTGCGATCCTCCTCTTCTTTCTTCAACTTCCCAGGTAGACTACTGGTTAGTCGTTGCACGGGTCAGAGGGTTTATTCTGCCTCTGTTTTGCCACCCGTGTTAATTGGAGATGAGCTTGTCTCCACCAAGCTCTCATCTGCTACTGCACATTGAGACCAATGGAACTAGGTCCCGCCTGTCCCCTTCAACTGGACCGCTGTTGTGGTACGAGCCGTCACTTTTGGAGCTTGGCACGCTCCCTTCATCCTTCAGGTTCTCCTGTTCCAACGCTACTGTACCATGTCTGCTGTTCCTCAAGATGATCACTGATCCTCCTCAAGCCTCCATCCTGGCCTCCACTTCCATCCTGTAGGCGCCCTTCCTCACTCACGTCTTGTCATGGCACCTCACGACACCTACAAATTAAAATGACCCTCCTCTTGCACCTGGCTTCCGCCATGTGTCAACTCCCCACTGAGACCTGTACAAGAACGTTGCACATTCTCTCTAAAACAATCTCCTGCCAACCTGTAAGCTTGTGTAAAAACACAGATCTTAAGAGGGATTTTGGCCCACTCATCTGTACAGAAGCTGTCAAACTTCATTGTGTTCCTTGGCTGCTGCTCGGTCACTCAAAGTTTCAGATTTTTCTATAAGACTGAGGTCTGGAAACTGGCTGGGCACTATATGACCTTAATGGGCTTCTTCTTTATCCACTCCTTTGTTTTTGTTGTCTTTTTTGACTCAATGTCATGCTGGAAAACCCAGCATCAGTGTTATATTCAAATTGTTTTAGCTTGTTTATGGTTAACATTTTATGGGCAAAAGTACTGGGCCAACTACACACCCTCATAAGCTGCTCGACCATGGAAACCAATTCCATAAAGGTCCTAGTGTAAAGTTTTTTTGTTGATGTCAGTGCGAGAGGAGATTTGTAATTTTACAGTTATTGCAGCAAAGTACTGGCCACTTTTACACACCTTAACTGTAACTTAGTGACCATGGTCTGCCACTTTATGAAAATGCTACTGCTATATCTAGTTTTTATTACTTTATATACTTTTATATATCATTATGATACTAATGATATATAAGAGTATAACACCAATCATTATTTACTATTTATTGAACTAAATGAGAACTGGACATTGGGGTTTATGCTCATTGTTTGTCTTTGTCTTTGTTAATGTACATACATGCTGTATTGCATCTTGGGGTATACCTGGTCAAAACAGAATACAGTTAGACAGTTAGAGAAGACTATACTCACAGCGACCAAAATGACCAGTTGCTTTCTTTCCCGGGATCTAGAATATTCTGACCCCTCAAACACAATCTGTTCTTTTCATCCTGAAAGGCTGAGTGCTATCAGGATGAGGACTTCTTCCATCACAGCACCCACACACTGAGACAGAATGACGGTTATTTTGAAACTTTACACTTTTTGCACTTTCTAAGTGCTGTGGTACCAGCTGGCTTCCATCCCTCTACCCCATCCCCATGATTTGTGTATTCATTACTGTACTTTCTGTGTTTGCAGTTGTTTTGTGTTTAATGGTTACGTTCTTCTCATTTCTTAGACTGTCTTTGCTTATTTAAACCTGGAAACACATGACAACTAAGACAATTTTCTTCTAAACCTTTGTCGTTAACCCTCAACTTTAAATTACAGCTCTACTGTTTTTAAAAAATGGTACTGCGCTAATCATTAAAACAATTTGTGTTATTTATATTTATATTTTTGCCACACTTGAAGCCATTTCATATGATCATTGCAATATGTTTATGTGACACTCCAGTGTGCCTCTGTGTATTTCAAACTTACATAACTCTTGTTACTAAAACTTGTCTTTTCTGAAATGTTGTGTTTATGTGTATAGCGATAGCATGATAGGTATGAACTTGCCACTATAATTGCCACAGTCAGAATGTTGTTCACTCCATAAACCGAGAGACTAATTGCATAAAGGCTACACTTAATAAAAAATCGCTCACGTTGAACAGCGCATGCATGGCTGTTTTTATAGTATGATTATCATGCAGCTAATTATTGTTTTTAATGACTACCATAATCACTTTTCATTACAGCACATTGTTACTCCTGTACACAATCAAGAACCAAAGAAAAATCAAAATGAAAGCAGAGATAACGCATCATCTTTTCACATCTACTTAATGGCAGAATAGGAATTTTTTTAGACAATGAATGAGAAATTAAATTCCTAAAAAATACTTTTTAAAGTGGATTCTATGCTTTTCACAGATTTATTTGCACACTGCTTGGAGGTTTCACAAAAAAAAAAAAAAACCCAAAGAAAATTATGTGCATGCTATCACATTTGTGCATTGCTACCTCTTCAGTGGTGAGTCTTCAAATGTGTGAAGCTTCAAGTTTTGGGGCCTATCATCTCCCTCCAGGTACCTGCATGTTTCCTCAGGCACCCAAAGCTGTGGACTTCTCCAGACACAAGGTGATAAGCGGTATTTGTGCTGCAGCCAAACCTGTCTGAGCTTCACAGTAGCTGAAACTGAAATGTGAATACATTCTTCTACCCTGTCCCCTCCCTGGCTTATAACATAATTAGATCTGCTCTTTCTTCCTCTTTGCCTACATTTTTCTTCAAATTTGTCTCAGATTAAAACAGAAATATCTCGTTGTGCTGCCAAGGAGTCTGGCTGGGGATGTGACAATCTCATGTTTGAACATCCCATTTTGTCATGTGCTGTTGCTGAAATCACTCTGTGTTGATCCAAGTTGTGTCTCACTTCTGCTCACAGTGCTTCCATTTTACGTACCTTTTAAATCAATGGTTATATTCAAGGTGCTAAAAACCATACAATCTACAGATGATGGCAAAACACAATATTGCCAAGTGAATTTGTTTTCTGATTTTGTTCCCCATGTTATTTCTGCAAGTGTCTGTGTGGTATGTGAACAATTTAAGAAATAGTATTATGATAAATAGTACCACCGATCAGTTAAAAATTGCTCTGTTTTTTAGGGGCCCCTAGTGGGGAAAAAAATCCAATGGGTAATTTGGTAAAGGAAACCCCATATTTACTTGCAAATGTAACTTGCTTGTAGGGTAGAATACCTCTTATTAGGGAGAAGTATGGGCTGACAAATAGAAATCATATTGTCATTTTCAGCTTTGCTGAAATAGTTAGTCACTTTTATTTTATTTGAAACATTGTGACTCTCTTTACAGTTTAAACAAGTTTTTATATCACAAGTTCTGTGCAGGCTTTTGTAAAAAGGCTACTAATAAACCTAATAGTATGATAGAAGGACCCAGAACACACCGCATTTGCAGGGAAAATGAGTGTTTGTTTACAGTGCACACACACTTCTAGGTCTCAGTATCCCTGAAATAAGGAGAGCATGATTACCACATAGGACTCAGTTGTCCTGCCAAACTCTGTGGCACTACCATCTTTACTCACTGCACCACCCCTCCTCTGCAGCAAAACTGCAGACCACACCTTCACCACAAATAGATACTGACAGATACAGTAATTCACAGTTAGTCAAACTCAGAAAAAGTTTCCTCCAAGTGTCAAGTGTTGCTTCAAAACATATGCAGATGCAACAGAGGTTCAAATGGCCTATTTGTTTTGATTATGACAAAATATCACAAGTGCACCTAAGATCTGACCTGTATGCAGTTTTTTTTTTCTATTTGAAATGTGAGATATCACATAAACACGATAATTCTCTAGCCCCGCAGAAGCTACAGCTGTGGCCAATGCCCTGGCACAGATTAATGCACATGAAAGTGTCACCTGTGCAAGAAGCCAAGATTATTCAGATTTTCTGCAAATCAAAGTGTGCTGTATCTGATGGTGCAGTGTGCCCCTGGTCAGTACTGTAATGCTAATCCAATTTAAATTACATTTATCCAAAAAACTTCCTGCTCAGTGTCCAACACCTTCTCTATCAACAGCCGGAACAAAACTTTAACTTGTAGATTTTTTCTAACCGGAGAAAAATTGCAATGTTGCACCCAAATCCAAGATTTGACTAACAGGCAGACTCTTTTGTCTAGTACCTTGGCATGGACCTTCACAGGAATTAAAGATGGAACACATTCCCCATTATGACAATCCAAAAGGCTATGCCTGTGCAATGTTGCACATAATGGATGGCATTGAGATTTGGAAGATCATTAAAGTACTCCTTCCATCACCCAACTATATCAATTGTTAAACTAAAAGCTCCTCCTCTCTTCAAAGCATATTGGCACAGAACTGAAGATACAATTACATGATCGATAATCAACCTAAAGCCAAGGGTGTCCTTGTACGAAGTGCACTTATGAACATCAATATGCTCAAACATGCTGTTCACTATATGGGCAAACTGTGGTTAGTCCAAAATACCAAAAAGTGCCCTGCTGGCCACTTCAGTGAGTTATTAAGGTACTCTTATTGTATTATCTCACCCTAACATAATCTTCCATATCTGCCCCACCAAAACCACATATGGAAGACACACAGCAACACACATATAATAACAAAGCCTAACTTTTAACATTATATTTTACACAAGGTTGTACAAATAGTTGGCTCTATTTTCTCTATTCTCTATTATGTTCTCTATTCTCAGTTCAAACTGAATTAACATAAACTAAAAACAGAAACAAGGGGCATTTAGTTGAACTTCATCCCTATGAAAAGTTAAACTGTCATTCATATTTGACAGGAACGGTGCCTTAGCAAGACCATCTGTTTAGAAATTATATTCAGGTTTTTATAATCTAGACACATTCTCATAAAATGCTATTTTATGATACCAGGGCCATTATCTTTCTATCAATTTTAGATGAAATTGTTACAATTTTTAATGACATCCATGGCAATGGATTATCATCTAACTAATGTGAGCATGAAGAAAATGTACTAATTATTCTAATGCATTTTTTATTCTAATCCTGAGTTTATTTTGCAGTACTGAGAATTAATTAATAAATAGTATTAAGAAAACAATGCAAAAACAATGTGAGATATGAGATACATAGCCTTATCTCATTATCAAAAGAAGTAAAATCTTAAAAGAACAAAATTGTCCTGCACTTATTATTGACAGTGTTTTTCATTTGACATAAATATTTCACTATTTTTTACAATTCACAAATGAGTGCATGGAATGTGTCTACTGTCCTCATTTTTCTCATTTATACATCAGATCTGCCCACAGTGTCAGGATGTCAGACTCATAGTCTGATAATAGATTACCCTTTTGTAACATGCTCAAATAAACCCTGTCTCCTCTTCATTTTCATGCTGTGGAGATGCCTCTTTTTTGTTCTTGTCCATGGACAAAACTGTAGGTGCTTTTGCCATGAATGAATATGGTGGACCATTAAAAGGTTACAGTCATCAATTGTGGTTAAGAGAAGGGTGGTACATGGGAGGATGGAGTGTGAAATTCTGTTTTAAAGGGAAAGACTATACAGCAGGAGATGTCGAGGATTTAGGTCACCCCAGATTAAGACAAATGGTTGCCTCAGAGAAACACATCAGTTTCTCAGTTCCAGCCAGAATGCCATTACAACATCTGAACACACACGCACGCACATACTGTACACACACAGACACATACACATGGAATGTAGTCAAAAAACATGTTTTGCACTCATAATGTCACAATTAATCTCTTAATTTTGTCTAGCCATTAAAAAAAGGGCGAGAGAGAGAGAGGGGAAGACAGGGAGAGAGAGAGAGAGAGAAAAGAAAAACAACAACAGTTGTGTGTCTCTGCAGTTACTGGAGTGTCTTAGCAGCTTGACGCCTCACTTGAAGGAATTAGAGTTAGATGTTTCCATATTTAACCCATGCTCCATTTCCAGCATAATCAGTATTTTACTGTACTGATTAGCAAGTAATCACTTAATCATGTATTACTAATAAGCCTCTTAGTTTACTGTCACACATATGATGATGCATGGTTCTTTGGAGAGATGTTCTAAAGGTTTTCAAAGCTATACTGTACAGTGACTGAACTGACCCTCTGTGAACTAAAGGACTGTCAACAAGGCCCTCTGAGGCCCATTAAAAGCATGCAAACATGGATCACTCTCTGTGGTATATTTGTTGGAGGACTGCGGATGAAGGTCAGCAGATCAAAGGCTTTTGGCTGACATTCCTCGGTGCCTGATGAGCCCTCTTGGGTTTCATTGATTAGCCAATGAGAGACTGGGGCAACGACATTGAACTGATAAAAACAAAGTGACTTGTCTTAGTTCAGATGGAGAAAAGTTATTTTCTCTTTCAGGTGTCTCATGAGACATGAACAATCTTGGATTCTCTTCAGGAACAAGACACTTAATCTGACTTAGAAGACAGTCAGTGATCCTCACAGTCTAAAATGTGGTGACAGCCTCTTTGACACGCGCAGGGTACTGCAATTGTATACTAATTAATTGAGTATTTTCAAAAAATTCCATTTGTGTCATCAGCTGAAAAATAATAAAAAACATAAGGTCCTTGAAAAACTGCATAAATCAGCAAATGTGATTACATTACATATACTATTGGCTGAATGTGTTCCTTTAAGTATTATATTGCTTCCTCTGCTCTCTGAGGCACCCAAATAGAATGTATTTGATTAAATAGGGACAAAAATGACCCCTTTCATAATCCCACAAGTGTTTTTAATTAAGTCATTAATTAGAGAGACGTACTCCTGAGGAGCAGCTGGGAGTGGATTTCTGATAATTGTGGATGAAATTAGTGGGTTTTTGGTGTGTGACAAAGTAAGAACAGTCAAGTTTAGCTTTAAAAGATTACAAAAAAATTTAACTGTCCTCCATTGTATTAGCATGTGGCTTTAGCTAACTCATGTTGCCAGTTTTATTTTTGCTTTTTTTTTTTGTTATTAGAAAAATGTAGGCTGTCACCATTATCCTGCCATAATTGAAGAAAATCTGTGAGTTGTGTTGGTAACATTTTTGCCTATTGATTTTGCCACTGACGTCAATCATGTCTAATAATAAAAACTGAAAACAACACGTATTAAAATGTTATATGCTCTTATGACAGGACAGGAAGACACAGAAAGTAAAGTAGTACCAAAAAGAAGGCAGCAGAGACTAGTTGAAGCAGGCAAAGATTCAATGAATGGAAACATTGCATTATAACTGAGCAGCATGTTAATGACTATGTGTTCCCAAGACTGCTGGCTTCTCAACTGAAACATGAAAATAAGCACTGACTTTGACATCTGGGTATCACTGTATTCAGAATATATATCAAATCCTCAGCATCAAGGAAGAGATGCAAACATTTTTGCATTTTGAATGTGTGCATACCTACAGTGTGTTTTGAGACACCGTTCACATCAACAATGGTCAAAATGAGGCTCTTGGGCATTGTCTGAGAGACATAATGAGTATGAGGCACAACACATTACCAGAATATGAAGCCTGTCTTCCAAGTTTTCCATATTTTAAGTTCTATAGAGGAAGCTGTAGAAGTTTTCATACATTTCAGTTGTCCTGCAAAGTAAAATGCAGAAAAAATTATAAAAAAGACATCCAGGGAAAACTTGGAAAAAACTGACTTCAAGTCAAGTCTCCAAATTCCTTTCCAATATACAGCAGATGTGAAGAGTAATTACTTTTTTTTAGTACATTCTTATATTCTGTTTTGAATCTTCAAAGCCATGAAGAGGTAATTGTAATTATGACTGTAATTCATATGAAATGAGAAGAAATTGTGCCTCCAGATCACTCTGTATTACAAACATTGGTATAGGTGCACAACAAGCCTAAATGTGAAAGTTTTACTGCTTTGTTACTGACATCGGAATGGTATAAATATGTAGCTTCTTCCACTGCATTTGGATAACATTTGGGCCGGCAACAACTAAATTCCATCCATAGGTGAAGCGAATAATACCTTTTTTTTTAATCTCTCTACCAGGGCACCTGTTAGAGGTTGGGATATATTTGGGAGCAAGTTTACACTAAAATGTCTAAGAATCAGGTAAACTGGGCAAGCATAAGTATTTAAATGATTTTTTAAAACTGCAGCTCTTGTAGTTGTTCCCAGTCTGTAGTGGTCTATCAAAAGCGGTCCAAAGGAGGAATAGTGGAGGCTGGCCCATGTGATCTGACGAGCTACTGTATCTCAAATTGCTGAAAAAGTGAATGCATTGCATTGCATTGTATGTTCTGATACCTTGTGACCTTACAACAGTTTGTTGTGTATAGGGCTGCATAGCCACAGACCAATCATGGTGCCCATGTCCATTGCTAAAACCACCAACAATGAGGACAATCAGAACTTGATTGTGGTGCGTGATTTTTTTTTTCCAGATAATTCAAGGTTATATATTCTCAGCAAAATAAGTCTTTGTCTTCCTAATAGTTATTTCTGAAAATGTCCAAGCACTGATTTTTAGACAAGTTATTGGTTGTTGAAGACTATCTGTTAGCCTGTAGTACAAGTGAAAGGAAGAAGCTGACACTCAAATGAAAGTGACAAATAATCTACTTATCTCACATAATCTCAGTTTGCTGCTCAACTTCAAAAATGGAATGAGGGTCAATTTAATGGGTGAAGCAGTCACAGCTTGTCAACTCTTAAAAGTAACTGCCATATTTGTGATGGTAGAGCTGCAAGAACTCCCCCAGCAGTATTGTCTAAGGAAACAAGAACCTGCCAAGCTGGTCATATTTACTGGTGCGCACTGAAACATGGACCAACCTCAGGAGGGACAGAGCTGAGGTGCTTTGTACCCTTGGCCAACAAGATTGATATTTAGGTTCTTTCTCAGAATATATTGAGGAGGCAAATAATATATATTATATATATAATATATATATATATATAATATATATTATAATATATATATATATATTTAGGATAATAGCGAATGGATGGATGGATGGATTGATATATATATATATTAATGAATAAATAAAAATCTTTGTATCTACCAAAATACTGCAATAAGTAGACCTGCAGGATCCGAGAAACTAACAGACCAAATGTGAATCTAAAAGTCTTTTTTTTTTTTTAACTTTAATAGATTTCAATTGATCTTTAATTAACACGAGGTAAGTTAGTTTAGGTTTGAAATAAGATATGCTGTAGTAAAACTGGAGATTGGAAACTCCAAAGTGCAAGGTTGCTACTGTCAAGAAGCAATGCAGAAAGTCCCGGACATATTTTTATTTCAATTTTTTAATCTTTTACCCTATTGAAAGAAATCAGTTTCCTTTACTTATTTCCATTAAATAATAATACAATAAAATTACATGGCTATATTTAATAACAGTTAAAAATAAATTCACCAATTGCTTCTGTTGTAGTTGATTGTGTTTACAGAAATCACATGTTTTCTACGCCTGAAAAAGACAGAGAACTGCTGAATTCTGGAGAGTTTCTTTATACACTTTACACACAATTATGTGATAATATCTCGTAAGTTTTGTTATTGTATTTGCAACAGAAACTGAAAATGAGACAGAAAAATGCACAGAGATATACAAGCTTGCCGCAGCAAGTTTTTAATGAATGAAAATTGAATGAAAACCTAAGCCAAGGCAGTTTAATTAGATAGAACCTTTAATATAAAGTACACTTGTGCCATGACACACCTGAGATACCCTGGCTGACTGGTTATTTGAGATGTTCTAATTAGGTGTTACTTTCTAGCTGACATAAGTGACTAAGCTTTATATTTGCTGCTCAGTCAAGCATTTGAAGTGAAATGTCTGCTGTTTTATTTTTATTTTTTTAACATAGAGCAATTATTCATCACTTTTGTGTTGATGTTTTTCGATTTCCACCAAAACCTTGGCCTAACTTTTCAGTATTGTACAAATAATTTCATAGGTAGAAGAATGCAATAAAATAATAACAACAACAACAACAAACAAATAAAAACTAATGCAGTGTCTTTCCACCGTTTTAGGAATCTGTTGTTCTTTGCAAAAAAACAACACAAAGTCAAAACTCTATTGCATTCCAGTCTTTCATAATGACTTGACAGTATATTTTCTATTATAACATTTGGAGAACAGACACAGTGAAATAGAATATCAGAAACAGTAATACATTGGAACCCCGACTTACGAAATTAATTCGTTCCCGAGGGTCTTTCGTAAGTCGAAAATTTTTGTAAGTCGAAGCACCCATCGCGCGTTTTGAGTGAGGCGATGTTGAACGATAGGCTATAGGCTAATTGCTAACTAGAACAACAATACGTTGTTCAAGTGGAACAACGAAGCGCAAGTACGGAAGCCAAGGGGTTGTCACATGATTCGGAAGGCATTGTGGGCATTGTAGGCTCAGCCAATCAGAGCCAGCGGATTTCGTTACTCGGGCATTTTGCCGTAACACGGACAGAAATATTGCCGTTCAGTGCCTTCGTAGCTTGAATTTTTTTGTGAAACGGGGTATTCGTAAGTCGGGGTTCCACTGTAGTTTTATTGGTCAGATGTGTGATGGTAACAGGTTCTATAGTCCGGGTGCAGAGGAGCTGAAAGCCCATACACTCAAAGCACTGAGAATAGCATTCCAGTAATCAGCAGGAGAATTGACTGTAGTTTGAACAGGGACTTGGGTGCTGTGCTGAGAGAGAAAAGACAGGTAGTCTGAAAATACTGCTTAGGTGAAAATAGGCAGATGAAGGAACTGTTAATGTGGGGCTAAAAGTAAAAAAATATTGTTGAGGCGATGCCAAGATTTATAAATAAAAGACAGAAGAGATGGGTTTGTTTGTTTGTTTTTTTAATCAAAACTGATGAGTTGAGAATCTTTCTCTGCTGACTTTGAGAGTCGTTTGGCATCTGCATCTTGGTGATCCAAAGACACACCGTGAGGTCAGACCAGGCAAAGCAATGTTTGGCTTTGTGGCAATAAAAAGCTGTCTGTCACGAGGGTGGAAGTGAAAATCTATTTAATAATGGCAGAATATTTGGGTGGGAAAAGAGACTGACAGTATAATAAATTTGAATTACTACCTCGTGCCTTGTGTGCCTTTACTAATCAGTAAAGCTGTGATTTATATCCATGTTGCCACTTTGGTCATTAATGAGACCCTCAACTTCATTCCAGTTGAGGAGGATGTCATTTGAAGTGCAGACTGTAAAGTCCCTTGGGGTCAATTTTGAATTTATAATATAGGGTTATATAACTTGCTGCAAAAATATGCATTCTTGAATATGGAAAATATGGATGCCTCATCACCAACCTAACAGCTCAGATGATCTACAGTCACCGCAATTTTAAGCTGCAGTGACTGTAGATCACAATATTGCCTTCTGTTCTTAAGTTACGATGTTGAAAACTGACCAGAGTGATGTAAGTGATTCTGGCCTATGGAAATATGCAGAACTATTATAATTATTATTATAAGTATTCAAATCACAGATAATTATGTAAAGCCACAACAAAGAGTGATATTTATACTACTGAAACAAAGGGAATATGAGAAGCTGTCAGTGTGTAAAAATTAGGCTTATCAAATTGTGTATTTTAGTAGTAATTACAAAGTGATCATTCTTCATTTTCAGGTAAAAATTAAGTCAAGTGTTGAAATACCTGTGATCAAGCCTCACTGTGAGAATCAAATCATTGCAGTAATACTAGTGGACAAGGGAAATATTTTGGCTCAGTCTAAACTACGAGACCAAAGACTTCCAGCATCATCACCATATTTAAAGAGTTGGATGGATTCATGCTGTGCTCATGTCTCTGTCATTGTTTATCGTACAGCAAAGGTTCTCTCAATGACAACTTATTATTGTTTGGACTCTCTTGTCACTGTCTTCCTCACCTGCTTCATGGTTTTCCTTCATCTTTTGCAGTTACCCTACAGTCCATCCTGCAAGTCCCAGCGAACTGTGGCTGGTCCTAAAAATACCCACCCCTTGACAATGTTCTGAGACACATCCTTCTGCCAGCTACCTGATACATTTGAGTCGACTTTCTGGCTCATCTTTGCCAGTCCCATTTCTTTCTCCTTGAGCTATGTCATACTAACCTGGCTGTGCCAAAACCTAATATGACACTTAGGACCCATAGCTCCTTTCTCAAAGTCATACATTAGAGTCACAGTCAGTGCGGCTTTAATCTACAAGCTCTACTGATGTGAATCAAACAAAATTGTCTTTTTTTTCCTTTCTCCTTCTCTCACAACCTGTGTCAAACTCGACTTAATTTCTTTTTTAAATCTTTCCAGAAAAAAGTCTTACTTGGATGTTGCAGGAATATTAACGTCTTAAAAGTCAACTTGAAAACTTAACAAATCAGGAGACCTGAAAATGGAGACAATTTCCTCTTAAACAAATGGCATTGGCAGGATATTCCTGTCTTGATACGGTCCCAGGTTTCACGACACATGTAATTTCCTGGATCGACAAATAGCATTGATTTGAGTTGAATTGAAGTCACCATTCAATTGTACTTCTTACAGAATGCAATCAAGCGTCACTGGCACTATTGATTTAAAAGAGGTCTTAGTTTGGATGAAAACAATCAGACACTTGTTTCTAAATTCAGTGGATATATATTTCCTTCCTTGCATGATATTTGGTTTAATAGAGGTTTTGGATATGACTTGTTACAAAAGTATAAAATTTACTGTTGCCACTGAAACTGTTAATGCACTTTCTTTCCAATCATCCCAGCTTCACTACTCTGTAAGGCTTGATCAGCATAGACTGACCTGGAGTGAGAAAAGGGAAGAAATACAGTAAGTTAAAAAAAATTAATGTGTTTCTATTTTTGCTAATTGAAAAAAAAAAAAACCACACATCTATTAATGTCATCAGTTCAGACCTACATAGCTTGAAAACATACAATGTGTGTACATGTGTAGCGGTGTTGTGGGTGTCTGCGTAAAGGGAATGGGATCTAAGGAAAACAATGGTCTTCACTGCTCTTCAGAGGGCTTCTTAATGAACCAAGGCAATCAATGCTAAAGGAGATGGCTTTGATGGATGCCTTTGAGAAAACAATGTGTCGTGGTGACCTCAATCTAAAAGTACCACAAAGAAGAGACCTTCAGGAGTTTGCGACTAGCGTGCAGTTGACCCTTTAGATGAATAAAGGGGAAAAAGTGTGTGGATTTATTCTCATCTCCCTTATAAAAAAGGTAGATTAGTTGACATTTATGTTTTGGAACATATTTATTAATTAACCCAGCTGTGGGATGACAACTGCAATACTAAGATGTGTATCTTTAACAAACATGTTAAGAAAAGTAACAAGGCTTGTTAGTTTCTGTGAAGCAATACCTAATTCACAGTTGTAACTGACACAATTGCACACA
>NW_024582556.1:55965-64839 GCF_018398535.1 Haplochromis burtoni | reverse complement strand
ACACACACACACACACACACACACACACACACACACACACACACACACTCACTCATGGAGTGCATTGTTGGGAGATGTGTTGGCCATCTCCCTTAAAGTCTGGTATTTCACCCTTAGTACTGATATATTACATAAAGTCATTTTATATCCGGCAGTGAAGAGAAGCCTACATTAGATTTCTTGTCATGCTACCCATCTACCATTATGCAACTTTAATGTGAGGCTTACCGCAAGTTAATGGACTGCATGCTGTGTCTTGGCAGTTATTTTAGAGTGAACAATACATGTATAATAGGCAGAATTTGACAAGAAACCCAGCTGAAAAATAGAAACATATATAATCACTGGAATTTAGACAAATTTCTTTTGAGGAGTTTTACACTGCAAAAGAGATATAAAAAACTATATGTGATGTATTGCTGAAAAATTGTCAGTTACAACAATTACAATTAACAAATTGTAAAGTGAGAATTTATGGGCAGACACTGCTCAAGCTTTCTTCAGTTCTCCCCTCAAAAAAGAAAAAAAAAGTTTTCATGATATTTGTAATCTGGGTTTTCTTCATATCAGTAAGGTTCCACTTGGACCTTAATCGTAATGTTTCACTCAGTCAGATTATAAAATAGTCTGAGTGGATTGTTTAATGTCATATACAGATATGAGTGACTCACTCACTTCCACGAGAACTGTATATATACAGCTTCGAGGGTTCAAAACTGTTCTTTGACTGCAGTGAAGGTAGCAGACCCAAACACAGGACTATACACTATACACTACAGTTAATTATACAAATCAAACTTTTCACAAGAGTTGTGTGAAGTATAATGTAAAAAAAAAAAATGGACTAAATAAAATCAGAATCAGACAGAGAGCACAGAAGGAGGAAGACAGTTTGACGATGAACAAAGGAACACAGAACTTTATTTTACATACTCTTACACACACTGGGAATAATTAGGTTATGTGGACACAGTTGGGAAAAATGAGCATAGGTAAACAGAACCAGACATCATGGGCTGGAAATTACACACACACACAAAAAAAAAAATCTAAATAAAACAGGAAGTAACACACTCAGGCAGAGACGAACACTGGGAAAGAAAAATAAACCAAAACACCAGGGACTAATTGAAAACAGCAGAACTCTGTTAAGACTAAGCAAATCAGGAACTCAAAAGCATATTAGAGTAATAAGGAAAAAAAAACCCTCAATCAAGCAATAATGACAATAAAACTAACGGAACTCAAAGACTTTATTCATAGCAGTAGGATTAGTTTGCTGAGTTTGGCTAGCTGTCTTAGCAGCAGATCTTTGGTTTCTTCCATGCTATCACATGGTGCAGAATATGGTTACAAAACTTCAATTTGTCAGCCACATTCAAGGCCAACATACGGTCACTTATTTTTTACATCAGTTTATCCATCAAAGCATTGCACAACTGTGCCAGCTAGCACAACTGTCTGTACAATTTACCAGACTGAGAGAGAAGAGGGTGCTGCCACCTGCCAGGACTGCATTTTAACTGGTAACGTCCGCTGTACATTACTAAAACACTATATTTAATCAGGTGATATTTTTAGTGCACAACCAGCATAGGCAGTACTGCTTAACATCTACTTGAGTACTCCTACACTTTTCTTATTGTAAACAGTGTACTTTCAGGAAGTGTGTTCTTGTTATTGTTTTTTATCAATACGAAAATAAATTAATAATTAAAAATATAAAAATATTAATTTTTAAATTTAGATTTTTGTTATATTTTTAATATAAATATTACAAATATAAAAAAATTATCTAAATCACTGCTACAGATTTTTTTTAATTAAAAAAACATTTAAATCTGTTTCTTTTTTACACTCATAGAAACCTTTGATAAAATGTAGGAGTAAATGTTAAAATAACACATGCTCAGTCATGCTTTAAGTGAACTGGCTGGTTGGTTCTCTCAGGAATCTTCTGACAATTTTGATGAACTCATCCGGGGTTTTGTATTTCTTGGATTGCTAAAAGATCGAATAAAAGTCAAGCTTTTATGTGAGGGAAAATTGACAGTGAGGACTAACAAAAAGGCAAAACACTGAGATGATACTTGAAAAAGGCAAATTTATTTAACAGAAATTATTATTTCCTTATTCCTGGTTCATCTGTGTGATATTCATGCAATAATTCCTTTTTAATCCTAAAAAGTTTTATATGATATATGATATGATACGATTTTTACAATTATACATTTTACCACTCCCCAAACACTTGCTGTGCTGTGTCAGTACCCTGACCTCTCTGTAACATCTATATCAGTCTTATGTAGGCACGTTCCGTAGTTTAATAGCAGAGATGTCAGAATGACTAAATTGCTAAAGAGCTGGGTGGAAAACCACTGCCAAGGGTTTTTAAATATGAAATATCTTGACAATATCATTACACAGCTTTTGAACATAAAGTTGGGGTATCTCTTACAGTAAAAGCCGCAGAGAACATGGCAATACATTTAAAACTGAATTATCTTATACCACAATTACACTGTCCTAAAACTCAACAGATTCTGCAAAATATTCTCCTTAATACCCTGAAGTGAATTTCACGAAATTATAACATTTGTCTGTACTTATAAGGCTCACCTTGGGGGACAATTTCACTGTGAATCCAATGAATTTTCAAAATAAAAGAAAAAAATGACAAGCGTCTTTCCTGGCCTCAGGCTTTGTGGAAACAAGTTAACTCAAACTGGTCTGTTGTAACCAGACTCCAGATGTGGGAAGCAAAGAAGCACAAATAGCAAGTCGGCCACTAATCAGAAGGTCGGTGGTTCGATCCCAGGCTGCCTCCTGGCTGCATGCCAAATATCCTTGGGCAAGATACTACCCCGTGTTTGCTTACTGGTGGTGGTCAGAGGGCCCGGTGGCGCCAGTGTCCGGCAGCCGCGCCTCTGTCAGTGCGCCCCAGGGCAGCTGTGGCTACAATGTAGCTTGCCATCGCCAGTGTGTGAATGAATGGGTGAATGACTGAATGTAGTGTGAAGCGCTTTGGGATCCTTAGGGACTAGGAAAGCGCTATACAAATGCAGGCCATTTACCATAAGTATCGATTTTTCTGGCAACTTTTTATGTTTACTCACTACATTTTAGTACAAATACACATTTTCAAAATATACTTTTCACTTAACACATTTGAGGATCAGTCACTGTGCACCAACACATGAAAAGCAATCCTAAAAGTGTAAAATAATCACCAGGAGATACCCAATACATGAAAGACACGAAGGAGGCAAAACCATATGATTTATGTATTCTTTATAATGTCGTAATCAGGGGTTAAAATATTTGGGGTTTTGGTTTTTTTTTTGGCGTAACACCAGAATGTTATGCTCATGTTACTTCAGCATGTAGATAGCTACAGAAGAGGAGCGAGAACAAAGGGAGTAACATTTTCTTAAGTAACAGGTCATTTCAAATGCAACATTCCTATCAGCACAAAAATATCGGCAAACACAAAAACCACTAGTTTGTGGCACTCTGTGTCTGCTTGCTAAAGCTACAGCTGCTGTATTTCCCAGGGAGAGTAAAGAATGACAGCTAACTTCACTCATGGAGAAAGATGCAAGAAAAACTGGGCATGGGAAGGAGAAGAGAGTTTATATTTAAAGATAAGGACTGCCCAGTGGCATTAAAAAATGAGGCATGTAATGTTCTCATTTTTTACATCAGATATTGAATTTGTACATGATGTGAAGTTATGGTTTTTCATATTGTGAAATATCCTACAAAATAAACTGAGGTATACAGTAACTTTTTTTAAGGTTGCATGAAATTAATCTGCAGTTTTGCAGTTTAGTGCAGAATAAGCAGGTTAGTTCGCCACACTGTCCTGGATATAAAGTGAATAGCAGCGTGTGACTGGTGCACAATGGCTGTGGTGTTCACAGTTAGAGTGTGGTTCTAAGTATAGCGGAGATGAATTTGAATTTAATCAAATGCTGAAAATTCATTCACTGAATTCCAACTTCATACCAGCTTTATACTGTCTAAGTATAAAGACTTTATAAACAATATATTGTCAGAGGGGATACAAATCTGCCAACACAACTCATGAAATGTCTGCTTATATCTTGTGGTATTCATTTGCGTAAATCCACAAATCTTGGCGCAGTAGCAGCAGGTCAGTTGATCACAGCCTGCATACAAAGAAAATCAACTGGAGCTCAAAAAATAAATTATTGTGAGTTATGATTCTTTTCCCCACACTGAGTCACAGCATTTTAGAGTTCCCCCGGCTGCTGAATCTCACTTTAACTCCTGACTACTCATTACTCATTTATTCATTTTCTTGTTTAGATGTGGAGGCAGAAAACTGAGATAATGTATTTAAAAAAAAAAATCTCCTTCTTTGTCTCTGCTCATAACATATTCCAGTTGTATACATTCATTAGAATTATATTTCTTACTTTGAGTACTTTTCAGTTCTTTTTAACTTTTATTAATTGAGTAAAGGAGTTGAATCAGTACTTCATCTTTTACCAGAGTATTTTAAGCACAGAATGTCTTTTGCCACTTCTGTTGAAAACCCAGCTCTCAACACTAGTGAAGGAAAAGAAAATGATATTTAGTCTTAATCAAATCAACAGAAATTCCAGAGTGTACAGTACCCACATTGGAAGCTGCCTGGACGTACCCACAAAGAGGGCTTTGATTTTTATAGACCTGCTCACAGGCATTTTTGACTATATGTAATATTCATTCCCAAAAACAAAAAAAAAATTGATTAACTAATTTGTATTTAAAACTGTTCAAATCCTCAGATCTAGAAATGAAAACCTGCCCCACAGAAAAGGTGACATGCTTAGGGATGTAAGGTTGACTGGCACGATCACCTGTTCTGTTATGATCACTACAGGAAATTATTTGCATTATTAAAGCGCTTTCATCACTTCCATATTTTTTTTTTATCCTACACTAAAAATATATCTGTATTTGTGTCTCATGCTATGTTGATGGGCGTGTAAACAATAATGTTGTTGTTATATATTTCTGTGTTTATGGAATTTAAAAAAAAAATTCTGTTAGCTAACTAAGCCCATGTACATTAAAATGAAACAATAAAAGAAGCACACAAATAAACAAATAAAAAAATACAAAAGAATCGTACCTAAGAATAATCCTGGTATTTTCTTTGTTTAAGCATTAAAAAAAAAGTTTATTCTTCAAAGAGAGAAGTGTTTCAGAGTAGACTTAGTCAGAAATTGTGTTCACCAATAAATACCGTGACGCAAGTGTTTGCAATGTCTAGTTTAGTATGCCTTTTGATCTGAAGCAGAAATGAATTTCTTAGATACATGAATTATTTAAATCTATATTTTAAAACTATATGTAATGTAATAATTGTGCATCTTTATCATGAAAATGAGTATTTATAATATTACTCAGAAGGATTGCCATTTGAGTCCTGCTGCCAAATTCATTTCTCATCCATCTGATATTAGCAGTCTGCAGTGGTAAACTTTTTGAGCTGCTCTTGTACATCAGGTTTCAGTTATATTTATGGAGCTAAATGCCAGCACAACACAGTTTATCAAAGTAACCTGTTATGTTTTTTAACAAGCAATAAAACAAAATTTACAGATCAGAAAGGTGAGAATTTCATTGGTTTTACAGCTGTTTGGTCCAATGTGCTTGTGTTTTTTTTATAAACTACTTTGGGTTGACAGTATTCAATTTGAAAGGCACAAGTTGAATGTTTGTGAAAGGCAGACGAGCGAAGACTGTTGTGTCACTTTAATGAATAAACTTTTTTTTAACATTGTAGTGTGTGGTAAAAAGAATGAGACAAAAAAATCACACTTTGTGTTTTAATTAGAATATATAATCACAAAAACTGTGAATTAATGTGAAAAACTATGAATTAATCAGGTTTTACAATAAGAGATTTAGTAGACATATCTTTAAATAAATAATATTAGAAGGTCTACAAAATGTGTTTTATTGTTTTCTCCTTTTTTGTGTTTATTATTAAATACTGCAGCTGTTGTGTAGCACTGATATACAAACATTATCACTAGATTTTCTGGAGGCGTCATCAGTGTAGTACTTTGATACCACCAAAATTAACAATCAGCACAAAAAAGGGAAAGAAAACAAGTCATGAACAGTTTCTACATTGAATTTATTTTTAGGAATAAACTTACCACACTGAGAAAGACAAGTAGCATCTCGCCTGGTTTTCTGCCCTATTAGTTGAGCATTCTCAATTTCTGACGGACAGTGTCAGGGCCATGTGGAGGTGGAATTTCACCAACTGACAGTTTCCTACGTTTAACTTTGACACAGTTTTTAATGTTATCTGGAATCATCTATAAAGATAGATCCAGTCTGTAATATACTGGCCCACAGCCCTGCCATTGTGTAAGCTTGCATTAAATGTATTATTGCAAGAATGCAAGACACTGTACTGTTCCTGTATTGCACTGTTGATATTTTCCGTGCTGTTCATATGCTGTCGAAAAAGAACACTGTCGGTACTCAGCTCAGTGCTTGATGTAAATGTATCATTTGAAAGATTGTGTGCTTTGAAGTGGTCACAGTGCTCATTGCTGATTGAACTTTCCACCCCAAACAACTAGTATGCTACTTGCATATCAAAATTCTGGTTTTGATAAATAAATACCAATGGAAAAAATACATTTTTTGTGACATCATATTTTTATCCATATGCCACTAGCAGCGCATTCCACTTGTGTGAAGTGTTTGTGTAGTACAGGGGTGGTGGAAACCACTTGATCTCCATTTATTTGTAGTGTGCAGTCTTCAAGCATGGATGGGAACACATTGCAGCTGCACAGCTACTGGCAAATAATTTAAGATGACATGCTCTGCAACTGTTACTTGTACAAGTATTTCTAAAATGTAGCAAAGGCATACAGTGTGGTGGTAGTATGTGTGACGCTACTGTTTGGTCATTAAAAGTTCTTTCAACATAAGGGTACATATTATATAGCAAGGGAAGCATCAAAATATGGCTCAAAAGGATGTAACAAAAGTGGGAGAACACAGGAGTAAATATTTCAGTTGTGCAAGCTGAAATATGCATTGCAGTAGTGCGTGCTCTGTTAGCACATCTATGTGTTTGTATGTTGCAGCGTACACATGCTGAATGAGTGTAAGATTGTAAAAACATCAGAGGACAGCATTATGGAAAATTCTCTCCTTATATTTTTTTTAATATTTTGCACTTATTTATTGAAACCTGCAAACATTATAATACAGAATATAAGGCAACTAACAAGCCTGAAAGCCAATGATTGATAAATGATTTTTTTTTTTTTAAATGTCATTATTTAGTATGACCAACTTCCCTCTAAGGTCTGTCGGCTAGTACTAATAACGTTGCTCCACTCTTGTTAGCCTTACAAAATACATCAGCTAAGTGTCTGTGATGTTGCACATCTAATACAGTTTTGTTTCTTTAATTGCAAAGCTTAAAATCACCTTTTCAGAAGCCCGGTCTCTATTCTCCACATGGTCTTTTATTTTGAAAGTTGAATGCATTTTCTGTTCCTGTGTCTGATTTCTGTCTTACGCAAGCTTTCTTGGCATTTTTTTTAGGTACATTCAAAGCTCTTCTTTGGATTTTGACTGCTTTTTGTTCTGTTGTCATTCAAGATGAGCCCGCTATCCTCAGTCAAAGCTCTGGGGAGGCCAATCCATGACTGATCACTGAAGTGTCAAAAGATACCATTTAAAATTGTTACTCAGCTAACTTCTCCATTATGTGTAGACACGTCACTGGTTCACCCACTGGTTCATTCATTCATAGGTCAGTGTTAAATAGCTTAAAAAACAAACAAAATTACAATGTATTAATTTTCTCCTGCTTAACTAAGGCCAGGTTGCAGAGATGCCCATAACTCCCTCTCCTGAGCTAAATCCTCCAACTCAAGGACAACAAGGAAGAGCTCTCCAACATGTCCTGGGTCTAACCTGGGGCTTCCAAGACATGTCTGACAAGAAAAGCTCTATTCTAACCGGTCCAATGCAAGCTGGAAGCAAGCTCCTGGTGAAGCCAGTAAAACCACATCATCTGCAAAAGGCACTAAATAAAAACAAAAACAATAACAACAATAAAAAACCACAAAAGAGGCTATTTGCCATTCAGGAGAGGGGCTGCAGTAGGAGTTAAAAAAAAAACCTTTTGATCCTCCTCAAAGATACAATAAAATGACAGCCAGAGAGCAAAGAATCAAACTTGAGCACATGCTTGTTATAAATGGCCAAGAGCCTGTCTTGACAACACCCTGAGATTTTTCTGACAGTTTTTACCAAAAATCCTAACCGATCTTTGTTTTTCGAAGTCATATTACTTGAAAGAAAAGGACAAAACATTCAATAAATTCAATAAATCTTCTCAGTTCTCAGCCCGGCCTGCTTAAGTTGCAACTCTAACCTGGGCCTAATATTGGACAATCACAATCAGTGGTTACATAAAATTGGTCATCACCTCTCTAAGTTAACCCACGGTTTCCACTGTGACCTCCTTATAGGTCTCATTTGCCTATGAGTTTTCAAGGTACTTATAGCTATCCTCAGTAATTGTGATGCTGCCTTCTGGTTGTGCAGTCCCCTCTGTTGTGACAATGTTCCATCTCTTTGTCCAACAACACTTCTTCAGTCCAATTAACATACAAACATAGTCAATATGGCATCTCTCCTTCCCCATAGCATTTATGCCTAGCATACCACAGCATCATCACTTTCTAGTTGCAATGCCAATTGCTTCTTACCAATGTTGGAACACTGAACTGTTTGTTTTGATGTTAGTAGGTCCCACATCCTCTTCATCCTGTTCATCTTCATGTTCAGTACACTATGTCACTGTATATATAT
>NW_024582556.1:41375-55911 GCF_018398535.1 Haplochromis burtoni | reverse complement strand
ATAATAATAATAATAATAATAATAACAAAAATTGCTTGCTCCAAATCTGCCATGTGTGGCACCTTCAGAAGACAAATAATCACTAGAGCCATGCTAACCAGCCATCACTCTTTTGATGAGAGGTGCATGGGTCTCTTTCATCTATGTCACACTGTGAGAATTAGTCCACAGAGTGGTTATTAATTTCTGTGCTGTATCCTGTGCCCTTGTTTGTTTGAGAAAGACAAAGATCGCCTGCATGCATGTCTCCAGCTTCCCTCATTTCTCTGTTGTGCTCCCCCTTTTTTATTGTGCCCTCTTCAATATCACCCAGCCATTATTCTCCAGGCCCTCATCCAATCCTCATTCCTGAGATGTTGTGGTGTCGGTGACACCATCAGCCATGTGCAAAGGGTCATTAGCACAGCTGTCATTAAATAAATGAAATCAATCCCAAAAACAGCTTGCTCCTGGGGAGGGTGAGGGATTTGGGAATATATAGGAGGATTCAGGCAGAAAATACTGATTGTGAATTTTGTGTGTTTGTATAATGTATATACATTATCTGTTAATGTCTCCATGTGTGTGTGTATGGCTGGTTGATGGTGGCCGGCTTCATATCACGAGCTTTAGATTGCTCTCAATCTTTGCCACAGTAATTATGATGTAAGTGGAACAACAGCGTGAGGTGTGTGTGTGGTAATTAACCCCAGGCATCTGAGAAATGAGTCTAATGAGAAGAGCAGGACGTTGAATCTGTTCAATCAATCCTTCCTCTCTTTCCCTCTTCTCTGGAGCATTTAAATGTATCAGTGACCTTGTAATGGTTTACTGCGACATACATTTGAACCCATTTAGCACATCACTATCTCTTCATTTATTTTTCTTTGCCGTTTCGGTCATATTGAAGGAGACTCAAGGAGTCCTGCTTGACTTTGTGTTGTGAGAGTTTAATCCTATGGCGCTTGAAAAATTCATCAATGTGGTCAGTCAGTGGAGCACATCTCAACGTCAAATTAGTACAACAAACTAATGAAGCTTTAAAAATGCTGTTCAATGATTTACATAAAAATGGAATATTAATTTAAAAACTAAATTTCAAAAATATGAGGGTAATAGAGTGAAACGTACATTAGGGGCCATTGAATGAATGTCATTACAGAAATAGTATTACCATCTCAACTAAATGAGAATACATATTTTGTCAGTTTTATTGCCTTGAATCAGTGACAATCTTCAATGTAATTAACAAAAAATTATATTAATTACACTGTTATTTTAGGCAATCAATCTGGTATCTGAAGCAATTTGAAATAACTGAATAAAGGAATGCAGTTTATCAAAATGTGTAGTTTTTTATTTGTTTCTTATTCATTTTGCGAAAAAACTATTTTCTTAAAGAATTCTATTCTGTCCTTGGATCACTTATACAATCTTAATAAACTAAGTTTTTTTTTAATGTGATTTTATAATATATAGACATAGGCATAGAAATGTTTCATAACCACAATTTAATATTGCTAATATTATTGTCACTGATTAATGCTAATAAGATAGCTGATCAAATAGTTATTTTACCCTAACAAAGACATTATAATTATTGATCATTATTAATAATTTCATTTATATGTATTGCTTTTTGTAAGAAAAGAGTTACTTTACATTATAATATAGTAATAATATAGTTAATAATATTATAATATAATGTGTCGTATCACAGGTGATAACAGAAACAGAAATGTTTACACTGAGCACAGCATCAAATACTGCTGCTTACACATAGTTACTGACGTCTCAGAGACGGTTTCCTTTAACATCAGTTCTGTGATGCACATGTGGTGGCTATAGTACTACAGGTCTCACTCCCTGAAAACTGACCTGAAAACTTTTCCTAACCAGCTTGTATTTTGAACTTGGTCATCATCCACCTGGCAGCTGAACTAAACTAAGCCCTAAACTCACTCACATGTTGGGTGTGATGCTACTAGCTTAGGTAGTATATCTACTTCTCTAACTATTCTTGGCATAAGTCCTTATTTACACTGCTAAAAGTATCTTCGGGGATACAGCATTCATAACTTCTGAATGTTGCGCATATGCACCAGCATGTCAAACCAAAATAAAACCTAGCCCAAATCTAATTCAGGTGAGATGGAGACAGCTTTCACGCAGAATAATGTTGAATCTGATCTTACCCCTCTATTTGTCAAAGGAAATTTAGCTGAAGAACATGCCTTCACTGAAAAGAAATCTGAAACACTGTAAATAATATAATAAACATAAAATAGGTAATGAAATAAAAAACAAACAAACAAAAACAGACAAAGAATTTCAGATAATTTAATTATGAGATCCAACATTCACTCAGTTTTAATTCTGCTTACAGCATTCTTGTTTTTGGTCTTTAATAACTCCTCAGCAAAATATCTGATGCCAGCTGCCAGAAATACAATATATGGACAAAATTACTGGCCCAAGAAATCTCTTAATCTTTGAATTCAGGTGTCTTCAGTCCCATTGAGCAGGTTTGTAAAATCAAACATCTACTCATGAAGTCTGCCTGCACCCACATCTCTGAAGTGGCAGGCCACGTGACATTTCAGAGTGTATATTGTGCAAAGTCCGGTTACTGAATAGTTCCTTTACACCCCAGAATTTTCAGTTGTATTTGTTATTAATACTTAAGATATAATTTATTACATCACCACAACTATGTATCAGGAGCTTCATGGCATGGATTAATCTGTAGGTGGCCCAGTAGTTGTCCATATCTCCCACTTTTGACTTTTCCTGAGTTAGGTAATAATTACAAGGAGGTTCGTCACTACAGCTTACAGTTTTACTCACAAGTAGTAACACGATCCAGTTTTGATAGAAAAATATTTAATATATTTAACATTCTGTTTTTTTAAATTGTCTAACAGTCCCTCTGCGAGCTGTTAAGGTAGTGAGAGCAGAAAAAGTAGAACAGAAAATGTCTTTATGAATGTATAAATGCAAATTGTTTTTCCCAAATGAAAACACGAAAAACAAGAATCTTAACATCACAAGTGTTTACAACAGGTCTTCCATATATTAATTACCCCAGGAGGTGGGCTTTGCATTGCCAAATGACACCACCGATTCCCTCCTAAGGGTGGAGCTGACAGATGAAGGAATGATTAAGATGGAAATATCTTGCTGTCGCTATTCTCTGTTGTTGAGGATCATCACTGGTGACAGGCAGGGTTGTTCCACACTCACACAACTTGAAACAGTTGCCACAGGCTATGCACACCTCATCAGTCTTAACCTGTCCAAATCAGTTTCAGCATCAAACTAGTTAAGATCAGGCAAATGCTTCACTGCAAAGATGGAATATATGTTTTAACATTGGAACTGTTGATGTGAAAATCTCAGTTGTGAATGTTTTAGCTTGGGGGGGGAATTGTAGAGTTGCTTTTGCCTATAAGCGTCTACTCTTATTCTTTAGCTGAATATTTTAAAAGGTCTCTAGCCTTTCTTTCGTTTTATTTTAGAAGCTCCAATAGTGCTTTTAAAAAAAGGAGCTGGGACGGTTTGAGACATTACCTGTGCCATTCTCTACAGTCACTGACAACAAAACAAATCTTCTACAAGCCATTCAGATTTTTTTCTAGCCAATCAGCTCTAATGCAATCCTTCTTCAGCATAAATAGAAGTGGTAAAGAGACTGTTTTCCAAACTGACAGCCAAAATGTCCAACTCCAATAGGTGGTAACTGAAAGTGAACAACTTAAAACATCCATTGAAGGGAAACACCCAGGATGCCCAGCTTAACTAAACTTAATAACAGTAATCACACTAAATATTCACACCATGGTGATTTATTAGCTTGTTAAGTCAACCCAGGTTTTCCAAAATAGCAGTAATAGCAATAGTGTTGCCCTAGGAAGACCAATTACTGAGCTGCATATTTATCATAAGAAGAACACATTCATTAAAATGAATGAGTCAAAAAATATAATCTGCATGTGCTGCAGCCAAAGCTATAAAAGAAAGGTGGCAATGAAGCATGAGTTATGTGAATGAATAAATTAATAGGCTTATCAATATCAGAATGACTTAAATTTTGTAATCATGCCTGAAACATAAGGGAGAGAAGATTTCAGGTATATAATTTAATTACTTATTTATACTTATTGATGATTTTTTTTCTTTGTTCCTTATGCTTTAATCTGTTATAAAGAATTTTTATGCATCTGATTTTTTTTGTCTTTTAAAGACCATGGTCTACGCCATAGCTTTTTTCTTGAACTGCATTAACATTTCCTGAAGTGTCATGTCTGGTTGAAACTTCTCTTCTGTTAGTTATCAATGTACATATATCTTCTGCTGGCATATCAGCTTGACACATCTACTTCATAGTCTGCCATTATGTTCTCACTACAGCTGCTTCTGCTAATGCTAACCCCAAAATGTGACAGGTGTGAGGACAAGACATCAATTGCTCTGTTATTGGCTGCAAGTGTGAGTACAGGTGCCTCTTTGGACACTTTGTATCAGAGAACCTGGAGATCAATTGAATAACTTTTGTGATTTTCACACAGCAATAGTAAAATTCCTTACAGTGTGCAAATAACAGTAAAGTTAAAAGAGGTTTGTAATGTGTGTGGAAAAAAACCGTGATCATGTTGAAGGTATTTTAGTCCGGGCAAATTTTGACTTGTAAAACATTTGATAGAGTAGCTTATTATCTTTAAATTATATTTTCCTTTATTTTTTAACTCTTAATGGCCTATTACATTTTTTTCAGTCTCACTGTACTTAAATATAACAGATTGTAGCCAATTACCTGAATTGTTCTTCTCAAAAGCTTACTGTTTTAAAGAGTTGGTAGTGTTAACTATTCATTTTTTTGAATTTCAAAACCACATAATTTTTCTTGGTCTTACACGCTGTCCTGTATGTTTATATTTGGTCAAGCATGTTAGGCACAATAAAGGATTAACACTAATGTTCAAATAAAAATCCTCCCGGAGAGCATCTTAGTGCAACAGTACAAAAATTATATTCCCCACATTTTGCATCACAAAGCATCCCTTGGCAGTTTAGTTTCAATGTTTTTAGCACAGCTAAGGGAGGATTAAATGCACTCTCATCCTGAACTACTCATATGTTTTCCAGTATTTGAGTTCCTCATTGAATATTAATTGTAGTAGTGTTGGTATCTAAAAAATGCAATTGTCTTGATAGTTACAGCATAAGTAAAAGATCAACATTTTATCATAGCGTGACAGTGTGAGTGAAAATTAACTTTCCCGTTTCTTTTTTCTTTTATCCTACATAAGATTTCTTCTTATTTCTGGAGTTCAAGGGTTTTTGCAAAGTTTCCAAACAGTATGTGCAAAGTCTCATACTTTTTGCATCTAAATTAAAAAAAAAAAAAAAAAAAAAGATTTTGCAAAACTCTAAATAGTGCTGCATCAAAATACGGTTTCATCTAATGTGGACTTGTTAGGCACAGTGAGTACCATGTGCTCTAAACACACAAACATGCACACCCTCAGCCAATTTTCTGTCAGAACGTCCTGGAATTTTGAGGAATGATTTAAAGAAAAATGACTGGAAACCGTTCTAGGGATTGGCATCCTGTAATGACTTTATAGCTTTTTGAAGCCCTTTTCTCAAACAGAGACAAACACTGCAAGTGATTATATGATAATGCAACAACTGAAAATTAGATTTAGAAATGATCATGTTATCTTAATGAAAGTGGAGAAGACAGTGTTTTCTTGTGTGTCATTAATTGTCAGCTGGGATCGCTGCAGAACTTTAAACCAGGATGGAGAATTGGCCTTAATCCAGCACTGGACTGGACCAAATAGATGGGAATTGTTGAGATTTTAAGTGTACTCCTCTAGTACTCTACTGCTTATAAAACTGGTACTTTATCATCACTTTTATAAGATATTTTTATTTATTTAACTTGTAACTTGGTCATACAATAACACATGGTAACATAGAACCAGACACCATGTATTCCTTTGAACATTTTTTGTTATTTTAATTTTACTGCTATTCTGCCATGAAAAGCAGTCTTTTACACATGGCATACATAGCACAGTATCTGAAGGATTCAAACACAAATTTTTACCTTAAAAAAGCTGGACTGAAATATTTTACCTAAACCACAGATTCTTCTTTTGCTCTGGTATTATTTAAAAAGAAGTCGACAAAGTCATTGAAGTCCAGCTCCAAGATAGTTCTGACTGAGTGGTCAACCATGCATCTTTCTGTGATCCTGAGTTTCTTCCAAGAAACACTGCTCTCCTTGACAAGTAAAGCCGACTTCCCTCTTTGCCCAGTCTGGTACTGCTAGCAGTCCTGCTCCAACTATCATTACCTTGATGTGACGCTGCATTTCTAACACAGGTTTGTTCTTTGCACAGCTTTAAATCACCTTTGCAGAAGCACAGCATATAGTCTACACAGTGTCTATCATTTTGAAAACTGAATGCATTTTCTTGCGGCCTTGCTTACCTACATACTGTGCAAACATCTTGTGTCACCGGTCATTTCTTTGTATTTTGCTAGGGAAAAAATAAATGTAGCAATACACTAGGAAAGGGAAAAAATGTGTTTGCACATTTATTATGAGCTTGAAAGTCCATATTTGGTATGACCATTTTTATCCTTTTGTATAGCCTGAACTGTCTGATGCAAGCTTTCTTGAAGGACATTCTAATGCTCTTCTGCAAGTAGGCTGCCTTTTGTTCTGTTGGCTGTCAAGCTGATCCTACACTGCTTTGCGACTTAAAGTGTACTACTGTCTGTTTTCCTTTTCAGGTATGCTTTTATTGCACTTGCAGGATTATTATCATGCTATTGCCAATCAGATGCTTTCCAGATGGTATTGGATAGTAGTTTTCTGTGTTCATAATTCCATCAATTTTGACAAGATATCTGGTGTGTTCGCTAGGCTTTGGAAGCCTCTTTCTTTGTAAAACCCACCTGCTTTGTAACTGCTTCCTCCTCCATGCTACTGTCTCAGTTTCTTTTCTGAGTTTGTTACAGCTTTCTGTTGTCTGTACTCTGTCTGTATAATTGAAGTAAAAATGTAGTTTACATAACACCAGCCATGCAAATTTAGCAGAATGTTTTCTACTAGATTCTTATTTTACTGACACCATTAGTTGTCAGTTCAACACTGCTCACCTTCAACTATGGTTTCCTGGCAGGTCACATCAAACATGTGTAAGATTAATTGGTGTTTTCTTTGTAACAAAGTTGACATTCAAAGATGACGATGTCCATGGCTTAGACGACAAAACAATCTCTCACATCAAGTATTTCTTTCTTTTATTCACTACTGCAGTGTTTTCCTAACCATACCCGTGAGGACAGTTATGCAAAACTATAGCAAGTCATTTTTGGACAAGCAACAGGCTGAACAGTGTTGCCAAAGCTTTAACATCAACCATATTATAAATGTTTAATGCCATGGATGAATGGAAAACATATAAAAAAATGCTAAACCTATGCAGAACAAATCAAAATGCAACATAATACAAGAGCCAATGGCCAAAAAAGTTAATCTGATAGACTATATCAGTATATCTTTACACATGGTTGTATTTTTAGAAATTCTGCTTTATTTCTTACCTCTCACATTACTCTGCGTGCCCTACGAGTCAATTTGTATTTTGTCTTTGAGCCTTTACAATCACTTGTCAACCTTTCATAGCTCATGCAAGGCCACAAGGGTGGCCTATACCACTGGTAGCTTACGTCAACAGCACATAGAAGGACATATCTAAATACTTTAAATAACTCCAAGCCTATGCGCTTCATATCATTGTTTATCTTGTGTTATCCTTGTGACTTTTGCTTACCATGAGTAATGCATGAGTCACTCTCTTTGAACCTGATCATCATGACTCACTTTTAGAGTCAAAATCAGCCTTTGTTGTATGTTACAAGGCTGATAGTGTTAGCTTGAACTCAGTGCTTTTTGATGTAATTTCAAAAAGCACTGAGTTATCCCAACAAATAAAACTTTTACATTTGACTGTATACTGTATACCTGTTTATACTTCCTTGGGCATCACGCTTCTTGAATAATGCCACTTGTGTGGTATTTGACGGACATCTTAGCAATTTAAACTGTGCTCTTAATTTATTACATTAACCCCATTTTAACTACTTGTCTAAAACGAATGTCAGAAACTATTGTGAATCCAAAGGCTTCCTCTTCCTGCTTTTAAAGGATTGAAGTTTTGAACACAGACAGCCACATTTTGTGGCTGTTGCATCTATTTACTGCCAGCAGACTTAATGACACATTTATAGATGCAATCTTGTGCAACAGCCAAGAAAGGAAACTCTAGCTTTGTTGTTTAGATAATATTTTCTGTTGACTTGTTAGAGACATGTTGATTCAGTTGTGGGGTAAAACATTAATCTTTAGAGGAAGTGATGGTGGAAGTGATGGTTAAAATACAACATTTGATCAAAATCAACCATCTGTAAATTCAAGAGACACTGTGGGTTTATCTAATACCGTGGCTTCACAAATAATACTTACAATTACAGAACTTATTATGATTCAAAAGGAACAAGGCATAAGCTCAATGATGAAAATGTCCAGTCTGTTCATTAAAAGCTCGTTTACTTCCAAAAGAAAATGAGCTGGATCATTCAAGGTCTGCTAAGCAATTCAGAGACAGAGCAAAGAAGACAGAACATTCAGCCCTTTGCAGAGAGGTCTTTATTAATATTTTAATTAAGAGAAAAATACACCCTTGAAATCTCCCACACTCTAAGATACCGCGTGTTTGCATTCCAGAAGTATTTCGTGAATTAATGAATCTAATTAACAATTTTGATGTAGCAACTCAAAACTAAACCTGAGAGGATAAACATATCATCGCTCAGATGAGATTTAGTAGATCTAAAAATGTAAGGTGACACCAACTTAATGAGAGTTACCAAAAAGTTATTGTTGAACTAGGGTGACTGTGTTGGAGTTGATTTCAGAATGCTTTGATCCATCACCCAGTGCTAAGGATACAACCTTGCCAACTGATGTTTCAATAGACTTTGGTCTCCGTACAGATCTTTTTTTCATACCATTAAACTTTTAATTATGCTTCTTTCACCTGTTACGATATTACATCAGACCTTTAACTCTCTGTAAATTATGTTTCTATTTTATTTATTTCATCCTCTCTTTTTAATTTAAATTGATGCCATGTCATAACTTTACATTTTTTAACGTTCCTTAAAGGAAATTTTTCAATATTATTTTATGTACCTAAATATGAATTTTTAAGTCTGTTGATATATGACTTTGTGGTTTGAATTTTCTTCACTTTTACAGCAGAGAACTAGGTTTGACTCATAGATGTCACATTTTTTCACACGTTTTAGGTTTTTAGCTGTTATTAATTAAAAAGAAATGTTCTTCTGACCTGACATGACTATTTTGCAAATTGTCACTAGTCCTTTTAGGGCTAAAGTTCATTCCAAATTGAAACAAAGAATTCGATTTGTCGTATAAAACTTTTCTGTTTTTGATTGGTTGCCCAAATCAAAAGATCCCACAGGAGATTTTAAACTGACGTTAGCACTTCTGGCCAACACCAAATGTAAGGATATCACAAAGTGCATTGAGGCTGATCTCTCATGTTATTTATTAATTTTAGGTTTCGTTTTTTTTTTTTAATCTAAACTGATAAACTTTCCATACCACATTTATAAAGGGCTCTATATTTACATTTTAAGAAGAGTGATTTTCTGTATAAATGAGCCTTAGTCATTTTTACTGTCATTTCCTGAATCTGCTTCTTGATCTTTTTGATTATTCCATTCCAGTCCCGTGTAAAACAAAAGGGATCTACTTTGCCTTTAAGGAGAGAAGAGGATCCCACTTCTTAAACATATATTTTTTGTGAATGGGTTGAGTAGCAAAATAGATGCTTTGTCTAGTACACAAGGCATCCACACAAAAAGACCAATGGCTTACTTGTGGTTCCTACAATTTAAAATGTATTTAAAATTAGAATGGGAGGCAGAGGTTGTCATGGTCCTGGGTCTTTTGACCCAGCGTTTTAAGTTTGAGTTTATTTTGTTCATTAGGTTATCTAAGTTCATTTGGTTATTAGACTCCTTGTGTTTTCTTCCCCTGTATTTAAGCTTCCCCTCACCCTTTATGTTATCAAGTTTGTATTATTATGCCTAAGTGTTTCTAGTTATTATTTCCCCCTCGTGTTTCCAACTATGGTAAATCTCCCCTGCTCTTCATGTGTTTCATGTCTGTGTCTTACGTTAAGTTCTGGTTGTCATGTCTGCGTCTCATTATGTTTCCTATTTTATTTGGAAGAGATCCTGTGCTTTTATATTATGGGTTATGTTTTGAGTCCTTTGATATACTGTTTCTTGTTTCCCTAGATCTCAGTTATGGTTATCATAGGTTTAGTTCTTTGGCTTTGTTATATGGCTTCCCTGTGTTCCATGTTATGTCCACTGTGATGTTTTGTGCCATGTTTCAGGTTCCTATGTTCTGTCCCCCCAGTTGCTGTTAAGTTTGCGTGTTTTAGAATTCAGTCAGTGTGTTTCCTGTTTTACTTTGAAGGTCCATGTCTCATGTGAGTGTTTCTAGTTTTGCGTCCTTGCCTCGTCCTGCTTAATTACTCTCAGCTGTGCTCTCCTCCTGTGGCTCATTCCCCCTCGTTATCCCTCAGTATATTTAAGTCCTCTGTTTTCAGTGTGTGATTGTCAGGTCGTCTGTTGTCCACGCCATGTTTCCTATGCCATGCTTCCAAGTTTCTTGTCTAGGTTTTTCTTATTGTTTGTTTAGATTTCCCAGTTTAGGTTTGTGTTAATTTTGCTTCAGTTTGCCTTGCCCTTTGTTTGTACCTTTTTTTCCAGCCATATTAAACGGCTCGCTTTTTGTTAACATTCAAGTTTTGTTCCCTGTTCTTTGGAGTCTGCATTTTGGGTCCTTTTTCAATTCATACAGTCTGCCCTCGCCAGACTGTGACAGAGGTATGAGCTTTCAGTGCTTTCTTCAGTAGAACGAGCTCCCAGTTTGGATTTGGGAGACAGACACTCTCTCTTTTCTGTCTGTTATTGTAGGTTCTTTACCTTACAATATAAGGCACATTGAGGCAAGTGCTGTGTGTTGCTATATAAATAAAATTGAATGGAATCGAACTGAACTGAATTGAAACATGGAATTGAAACAATTGGTTTCGGTGCTTTCAACTTTTATTCTGAAAGTAAACTTTCTTCATTTCTGGTTTGACTCACACTTGATAGACTTGTTCTACCATTTAGGTAGTAGTTAGCGAATATTTGCAAACAAACATGAAAAAAACTACAGGTAACTGTGGCAATATGCTAACAACCAAAGTAACCACTATTACTTGTTTAGGGCAGTGCTTTCATTGCAACCAAAGTACCCCAGCAACATACAACAACCTCCAAAGACCACTACCAACCAAATGGGGAATATACATTTTACTAGCAACCAGTGGCTGTATCATGTCCAATAGCTGGTGGACAACTCTCAAGCTTTGCCTGTTTGGCACCTGAGTAGTTCCACTTTGAATAACAGCGATAAGTTATCGAGCACAACTAAATTTGTTTCGATAAGTGTAATGTTTCACATTCACATTTTTTTTCTTCCACATACTCCAACACATTTGGAAAACTTAGGAAATGGGTATTTTCAGGGTATTTTCCTGGATGTGGCGATCTGAGACATGTAAAGTTTCAAGAATTTGGGGTGCTGGTGAAAACATAACTGCCAAATATCACAATGTGAGAATCCAGTCATTGATCAGGAGTCCAGTCCACTCATTGAATAAATCTGAATTCTTAAGTGCACGTGTACCACCCTACTGTCAATGCAGAGTTATTTAAAAAAAATAGACAGATTTCTATGCAGGCTGAGTTTAATACAACTGAGAACGCACTTAACTCCTCCCACTTCTTTGTCAAGAGTCCACTGGTATGCCATTACATAGTAATACCTGTCAATCTTAAAATAAAACAACTCCACACAGTGGCATGCTGCCTCCTTGATTTTTTTAACACTCTGGTGTTCCTGCCTAGCACGTTCATGACCCCAATGATCACTGTGCCTTCACGGCTTTTCAAGTGTAGCTCCATATATGTAATGATATAGTCACCCTTTAATTCCAATAGTAATAGCCACACTAAATAACAAGTCCTTCACAGGTTTATTTTCTTGGACATAGATAAACCAAACAAGTTGTTTTTATGCACAATCTGATATCTGTCATCAGCTCCTTCTTATGTGTGTCATTAATTGTTCGGGACATAATGTTATTAATCAGTGGCATGCATTTTATTTATGTATTTTTATTTTAGGTTGAAATTTCATCAGTGATTGATATATTTCTGTGAAGTCTCAACAGTCGATCTTTAAATCCTTTGAATGTTTTCTTCTGTCAAAGTTACTGTTACTGTTAGGTTTTGTATTGTTGATTGGCATTTATGCTTAGAAATATTTAACCATATATGCTTAGAGGTGTATAATCAATTGTGTAGTGATAGGATGTGTGATCTCTAGCAGGCTGCAAAGGCTCCTACATCCTGGGAGCATGGGAAGAGGTCGCACCTTGTTTTATTGTTTTACGGTAGGATTAACGTACCTATGTCAGTTTTAGTCTAAGTGCTTTTTTACATATAGATGAACTGTTGGATTTTCCAGGGAAGTCGTTTGTGGGGCCACACTCTGACCCCCCCCCACACACACACACACACAAAGGCAAGGTACTCTTTGTGTGTATGTATACGTCGTATTTTAATGAAGCTATGCATATTCATGTAACCTCAATAAAAGAGCAGTGTTACGGGGGAGCGGACGAGAGCAACTGGGGTCAAGCGAAGGAACAGCGTATGTCCGGTTCTCTCCTGTGCACGAGAAACATGAAGAACTTTGCCTACTTCGTGTCTTGCTTGCTGTGTAATTATATTGTCTTCAACGTTCCGGCGAATAGGTTCAAGCCACAAACCTATCAGTTACAATGTATTGTTTTGGAATATATGCAATACAAACATCTTAGTAATCTAAAGGGTGTTCAAAGATGACATTATGGGAACATTGCATTTGCCATATTAGTCATACACTCAGTAAAACTCCATCGGACCAACGCAGAACAGTCTGGTTTTTAAAGACTGTTCACTCCTTTCATGATCAGCTGGCAACTTATGAAGTCTCCAGTAAAGCAGTTTGGCCCACAGGCTTTCATCTTCACCTGGCTAGTGATTTATCACTGCCTTGCAGAGCAGAAAGCAGCACCCCTCCCTCAAGGTATTGAAGAAAACACACATAGAAACTTAACACTGTAGATTTGCAGGATCTATATATAGTGCAGCCATTGCTGCACAGATATTGTAAAGTGTAGTTTATATTTCGAACAATGATCCAGACAAATTTGTTCAATGCAACCGCTTCTCTTTGTTCACCTGTCAGTTGCATAATACCCCCATTAGTCATGTCGACTACAAAGCTAATGCTTGCAATAAGGTTACAACATTACAACAATGTTCAACAATGTCCAAAGTTATTTTTAGTGTAATTGTTTTAACTACAATAGTGATGGGTTACCACATGATTGAACAGTCAACTCATCTAACATTGCATTAACATCACTTGCTGCTATTGCGTTAGAATGGGGCCAGGCACTATGCCTTGTAGATTCTTAATTAAAGTGTTGTTCTTCTCAGTCTGCTATGTGTTAGCTCAGCCAGGATGAAGTGAAGCAACATATAACCAGATGGAGTTCCTTTTAGGGAGGCTATTTTATTTCTATAAAAAAAAATCAAAAGAATGATTAGTGAGAAACCGTAGGATGAAGTTTAAAAACAACAGAGTCAAACAGGATTTGTAAAGGAGAAGGAGGAAAAAAGTCTGAACCACCTCCCCGCTGAAGCCTGTACGCCCCCCAGAAATGTAAGTTAGACTAACAATCTTCTCAACATTACCAAATGACAAAAAAGTAACCCCCCCCCCCTCCAACACAGTTGGCACACACACAGCCATTCATCACCTTTTTTGCATATAAATAAATGCACATAAATATGATCCGTATGATATTTTACAGACTTAACAGAACCCAACACTGTCAAAAGACAAGCAACCCTTATCTTCCCAAGAGAGACCCCTGCAATGATTTTTAACTAACTCAGTGGCTGCTTTGAGTGTCCAACATGTAATGGAAATGAAGGTCAGTATGACCCTTTTATGTACAGGATCCTATGGAGAGCTGCTTTCCCACTTCATATATATAAAAGTTACATTTAAATACCAGAAAACAAAAGTAGGTACACCGTTTTTTATTCAGCGTTTTTTGAATAAAAAGAAACATGCTAACTCTTGTTAAGTAGTAATGTGTTTTTCATATTATATCAGATTGTGCACATAATATCTGAACTACTGACTTGTGAACATCATTCATTATTCTGTGTATATTAGGGTCTTAACCAATGTTCCCTCTATTTTTCACGTGTCTGAGCGAACACACAAACTCCCTGAGCGGTCCCTTGGACCACTGTGAGCGACATC
>NW_024582556.1:28615-40345 GCF_018398535.1 Haplochromis burtoni | reverse complement strand
AGCTAAAACACCGGTGTCGGCACATAAGGACGCTGTCATAGCCTGTCAATGACGTTGATTGGCTGCGTATATACGCATTATTGGCTGAACTATGGGATAAGGTGGCATCGTTCTAATCCCATATGGGAGCAGCCAGTCACTTACTGACTAACACTGCAAAACAGGATTGTTGAAGTATTAATTTTAATTTCAATTCAGGTTAGATTTTTTTTTGTGCGCAACGCAGATTTTCTGTGCACAGAGACCGTGCCTGCAGTGCACAATTGCGCACGTGTGCAGCTTAGAGGGAACATTGGTCTTAACCACCTGGGTGCTTGGAACCTATCCCATCTGTCGTAGGGCGAGAAGTGGGTTACACCCAGGCAAACCATTCACACATTCACACCTATGGAAAACTTAGAATCACAAATTAACCTGGCAAACATGCTTTCGACTGTTGCATGAAGCTGGAGTACGCAGGAACTTCCTGTGCAGGATCCAAGCTTGCAAGATGCAATCTTCACACAGAAAGGCCAGGATACTTTTCCTGTGTGACAGCAGTGTTAATCACTTCTCCACCATGTTGGCGTCGTGGTAAAGACTTAAAAATAGATATTTTCCTCTACCTTGATCACGTTATAATTTTTGAATGGTGGTAATAATTGCTGATAACTGGTAGGAGATTCAACTTTCAAAGCCATGTTAAATCTCTTTCAACACAAAATCATATTACTCAGATTTCAAATGAAATTAACCTTTCTTAAAGCTCGTATTTCCCCTCTCTTGTCTCACGTTTAGGGAGGGTGTTTGTGTGTTTCCTCCTCATCAACATTTCCTAATTAATAGCCAATCCAGCTCCAGGATGACTTTGAATGGTCATTCAGTGGTTATAACCCCTTCATTTAAATGCCACTCAGCACAGTCATTTTTCTCAAGAGTGATATACTGTCCAAAATCAAAACATTAATTAAAAAGCCATTTTCTCACTCCTCACCAGCATGACATTTTCCCTCACCAGTTTGTTGATTGCCTTGCTTGGCAGAGCGCTGGCTGCAGCTGTTCTTCAGCTATACAACTCAACTGAGTAGCTGAAGACCTGAGGGAAGTAGACAAAAAGAACAGTGGGTCTAAGACGAAAACGGAAGAGGGGTGGGAGCTGTATGTGGATGAGATGTGTGCAACATTCTGGTATCAAGGTATAGTGCACAAGGAGCCTGTGTGGAATTTGACTGCCCACTAGTGTTAGAGATAGATATAAAAGGATAAGTGTAAAGACAAACAGCAGCTAAAAATAATAAAGAATAAAATATATATTTAAACAAAGAGAAGAGATAAAACTGCATTTAAATAAAGACGCAATTCATTGATTTAGAATGAATGATTTAAGTCTTTGTGTTTAAATCAAGGTTTTCTCTAATGTCTGTCCCTTAAAACTGTAGTTTTTTTTTTTATCTTGTTTATTCTAAAAACAACAGAAAAAGAACACGTCTCATTAAAAAAAGTAAGTCCCTGCACCGCAATGAGAGTGTTAATTAAACTTACAATGGCTTTTGGTGGTAATATTTTGTGAGGCAGGTATGGAAAAAAAAATTAAGAAAAAAACTGCATAGTACAAGGTTAAATTTAGCCTTTCACAACAGAGTTCTCATCACTTCCTTTGCCTACTTTCTATCTCACAAAAAAAACCAAGCAAACGTGTCACTGGGTTTTCATGGGATCCATGATTATTTCCATTCCACTATGGAAGTGCATTCGCTCGTCATTATAAGGAGAAAATGGCAATGCAAGCCGCCAAGTTCTGATAAACACATGAATACATGAATATATGAGTGGGAGCCTTAGCGAGCAAATGTGTTGTTGAGTAGAGATGTTTGGGCCTGAGCTGTTTACACTGTAGAGAGCATTTGTGGAGATCTGCTCTTTTATGGTTTCTGTTGAAAACTGTGTGTCTAGACGAAGAGTCTCTGTCAGTGAATGCCATTAAACCTCTCTTTTTCCCCAACCTTTGTTGCTATGTACAGTTTTTATGAAATAAAGATGGAAATCTCCTCATTGAGGTGAAAAGCAATCAATATGATAATTTCTATATTTTCCATTCACCTGAAAGAACTACAGTGGTGTACTGTGTTTATGTCCCCCAAAAGAGTAATTCATTTTAATGTGTCCACTGAAAATATTTTTCATTGTTTCTCCATCCTGACTGACATAAGACAACACATATATCCTTTCATTATTTGCAGCTATGCTGAAATTCATTACCCAGTGAATTGTAGACAGTATTTCTAATAGGCTTTTTTTACAGGGGTAAACATTTGCCTTGTCAATCTGACTGCATGTTGTAAAAGAGTAGTATTAAAACAACAACAAAAGAAACAAAAAAGAAAATAAAACGATCGTGATGATTTATAAACTCTCATGAAAGCACAGTAAAAACTAGAAGGTTACTCAAGGGCATTCAGCCTTCCTGCCTGGCTCACTGTTCGAGGTGAGAACACTCCTGTCCCTAAACACACACACACACAACCTTCCATCATATCACATTTTACAAATATCCCATGATGCGAGGACTCTATGACCCCGATGTGCAATGTGCTGGTGTGTGAGTGCTGGCAGGTGAGGGGGCTTGGTGATGTGTGGAGTGCATTTGCAGTACTACCGTTTGAGTAAGTTTTATGTCACCATGTGGTTGCGCATACATGCATTTACATACCTCTATCCTGAAACTTCAGAGGACATTTTTAGGATAAAGGGTGTAGCGTAAAACATTCGAACATGCTCTGCCTATTTGCACGTAAACTCTGCAGTGGAAATGCCTCCTGGTGACTATGATGTATTACATGTCACTGGAACGCATCCCTGTAGAATACTAATGCAAGCATCTGTGAAAATTGTAGCAGTATTTGTGTGTTGGTGAATTTCTATCAAGTTATGAAAAACAGAGGTTTCAGAGGAGGACATCACTCTTTGGTTTTGTACTTTCCTTTAGATGTTAATTGAGGAGTTAGAATGATAGGGTCACATTTCTTGTAATATGCCTTAAAAAGAGGAAAGCAATGGTAAAAGTTAACCTGGAGTTTCTGGATTTAAAATACTGTAGGAGACTGTAAATTACTTGACTGCAAAGGCTGAAATTTGATGTTAAAAGGAGCCTATGGCTGCGTTCAGCCTGTCATTTCTTTATCTTCTTCTCCTGTGTGAGCAGCCTTAGAAGGACATTGAAAGTATTTGTGGTGGCTAAACTCCATCTAACCGCCAAACCCACCTGAGAAGGGTCATTGAATGTTTTTACATTCAATAAGCAACTTGTGGTGTATGCTGTTGACAGTGCTGGGGCATTAATCATAGTGAAGTAACAGAAAGAAGTGGGAGAGCAGTGAAGGATGAGAGAAGACTGAGATCTGCCAGTCCAGTGATTTGCAGTGCATGTCAGCTGATGTCAGAATAAGTCTGAATTTACTGGCATCATGAGTATACCTTTGTGTCTGTCGGCATCAGCTTGGTGTCTAAGACAGTAAGGGCCACAAGATTTTGCAAAATTGCAGAAAGTGCAGAATTTCAGTTTTATTTTAAGTATAGCGTTAACTGTTTAGGAATTACAACCTTTTTTATACAATGAGCCTCATTTTCACAGGCTCAAAAGTAATTGGACAATTGGATGGCAAGCAGTTTTATGGCCCTGTGAGGGGTGCTCTCTCATTGTTTCATGAATTATCAAGCAGACAAATGATTTGGAGGGATTCAAAGTGTTCGTCTTTTCACTGGAAATCTAAATATGAGGTCAAAAGAAATGTTGATACAAATGAAGTAGGACATGATGGTGGGGCATGTATGGCTGCCAATTAAACCTGGTCAGTAGTGTTTATTGATGATGTATCTGCTCATATAAGTAGCAGAGGGAATTCTGAAGTGTACAAGGCTATATTCTCTGCTCAGATTCAGCCAAATGCTCTAGAACTGATTGGATGGTGCTCCACTGTGCAAATGGACAATGACCCAAAGCATATTGCAAAAGCAACCCTAGAGTTTTGCAAAGAAATTGGATATTCTTCAATAGCCAAGTCAACCACCTGATCTCAAACCAATGGAGCATGCTTTTCAGTTACTGAAGACATAACTGCATGTAGAGAGACCCACAAACAAGCAGCGAATTTAAGTGACTGCAGTAAAGGACTAGCAGAGCATCTCGAGGAAAGAAATATGGTATTTGGTGAATTGGTGGTCTATGCGTTCTAAGAATCAAGCTTTAATGCCAAAAATACTAATTTAATTACTAAAGCAATATTCATTATGTTACAAATTTGTCCAAATACTTTTGAGCATTTGAAAGAGAGGATCAAATGTAATTCTTAAACAGTTAATAAAGTACTTTCCCAGCTCTTTAAATCCAAACCAAAAGTCTTGATTATTTGATCTGCATTCCCAATAAAATATTGTGGTGGTGAATAGAGGCAAAATTTATATTTCTTTATATTTTGCTCCAAAGGAACAAACTGTCTTATAATAAAAGAGATCTTTAAGTTCCAAAAAAGCACAGGTTTTCTTTGGAGTTTTCTGACTGCTTTTTCACTCCGTTTTTGTCGAGACTTCATCAGGGCTATTGCTGCTCATATTAGCTCTTTTTCTTTTCTTCCCTGTGAAAAACAGAATCGTGGCAACTGCAACTTACTGACATCTGCACTCGTTCCGGTGTTGCACCCAAAAAACACAAAACAGTTGTTTTTAAAAACCACCAACCCACTTAAACCCCTGACTATGCCACACAGTTTGTCCTCTTTCATCTCTTTTTATGCGATATACCCTGGTGATTAATAAACAAATAGATTTGCCTTTCATGTGTTACTGTTCAGCCTCAAATCTGTTTGATGTTTGAAGGACCGCAGTGACAAAAAAATTATAAATATATATCTTTATTTTAATAGTTATGTCAAGTAGTTGCCTGGAATTAGTTGAAAAACTTAACATTTTGATGAACTGGTTTTCCAGCTATTGACTATGATGACAGCTACAACTAGATTAACAGACAGTGTCTGCATTAACATTACTAATAATTTTACTAACATTACTAATCAGTTTATTGTGCCCCTCAGTTTTTAATTTATTTCAGTTGTTACAGCTAGTGAAAAAACATAAAATTTTGTAACGTTTCATCTTCACCATAGATAGTCAAAGAAATGAGAACAGGAAAAGGGATATTTATAGTCTACACATTTCAGTTAGAACATATTATTGTGTAACGTAAACCAAATTGAATGCAGTATGTTGTATTGTTGGGATTTTCCAGGACACGTTTTTACATTCTCACTGCCGATTCATATAGACATGTAATGTTCAACTGCTTTCTGGTCACCCATATTTAATATTTATACTAGATAGATAGATAGATAGATAGATAGATAGCACGGCATGTAGATAATAATGATAATGATAATTAAAATGAATGGTGTGACATGCAATTTTGAGTAAAAAATAGAAAAAAGGGGGAAAAGCTGTAATTTTTTTAAATATATATATATACTTTTTAAAAAACCTTTAAGCTAAATTTAATGCATATGTGTGCATTGCTCAGACACAGTGTTGTTTTATTAATTTTTTTTTACAATAATGGTAAATAAAATGGAAGCAACCAAAATTTGATTAAATGGTTATAATAAAAAGGGGGTTGTAACCAATGATGTGCTACAATTTCCATAAAAGGAATGATAAATCAGGAAAGCCAGCTGGAACTCTGCTGGGCGGGTGAGTTTGTGGGCTCAGAGGGTGTGAAGGAGATAACAGTCCTATAAAATGACCAGCCTGATCCATGATCTAGCAGAGGCCGGTTTTATATTGTTCCAGTTTCTTCTTTTTCGTGTCAAGTAGTAGTTGTGTAAAATCGCACATGCACATTGTGTGAAGACACTTTTAAATGCATCACAAATATTTTAATTAAAAATACTGGCTCTGGGCACAGGTTTCATTTTATGTGATTAAAGGTGTGAAAATCATTATTAAGTTGTTCTGAGTAATCACCTTCATTCTATAAAATATTTAAATATTGTTATAACATTTCAGTAATGGTTCAGGTCAGTAATAGTTTGAGCATGACAATGACATCACAACTACATGCTGTCTTGCCTCAGCTGTTGTCAACCTAAATAAAGGCTTAGGGTACCTATCTTACACAACACTCTTAGACTTCTCATTTGGAAATTAGATAAGGGACTATATTTTGAACAAATTGTTTTCCACCCCTCCAACACACTTGTAGAGTCAACACCAACATACTTTGGTGGTCTTCCAGTGAAGTGTGGTGGCCCACCACCTTAGTAAAATGTATATGTTGTTCATCCTAATTTACCAATATGAATACAGTCCAACAGTGATATTCTTTCTATCTAATCTCTGACCTCAACCCTCCCCGCATTAAAACATATTGTTTAGTTCAGCCCAGGGCAGCACGGTGGCACAGTGGTTAGCACTGTTGCCGCACAGCAAGAAGGTCCTGAGTTCAATTCCACCATCAGGCCGGGGTCTTTCTGTGAGGAGTTTGCATGTTCTCCCCGTGTTTGCGTGGGTTCTCTCCGGGTACTCCGGCTTCCTCCCACTGTCCAAAGACATGCACTTAGTGGGGATAGGTTAATTGGTTAATCCAAATTGCCCATAGGTGTGAATGTGCGAGTGAATGTGAGTGCGAATGGTTGTCTGTCTCTGTGTGTTGGCCCTGCGACAGACTGGCGACCTGTCCAGGGTGTACCCCGCCTCTCGCCCTATGACAGCTGGGATAGGCTCCAGCGCCCCCCGCGACCCTGAACAGGATAAGCGGAAGCGAATGGATGGATGGATGGATAATAGTTAGCCAGCGTGTAACCACATCACGTTAGTGACCTATCCCTCACAGAGAATACAACAACTGACTGTCATTTGCTCTGATCATATACAGGGAGTGCAGAATTATTAGGCAAGTTGTATTTTTGAGGAATAATTATTATTGAACAACAACCATGTTCTCAATGAACCCAAAAAACTCATTAATATCAAAGCTGAATGTTTTTGGAAGTAGTTTTTAGTTTGTTTTTAGTTTTAGCTATTTTAGGGGGATATCTGTGTGTGCAGGTGACTATTACTGTGCATAATTATTAGGCAACTTAACAAAAAACAAATATATACCCATTTCAATTATTTATTTTTACCAGTGAAACCAATATAACATCTCCACATTCACAAATATACATTTCTGACATTCAAAAACAAAACAAAAACAAATCAGCGACCAATATAGCCACCTTTCTTTGCAAGGACACTCAAAAGCCTGCCATCCATGGATTCTGTCAGTGTTTTGATCTGTTCACCATCAACATTGCGTGCAGCAGCAACCACAGCCTCCCAGACACTGTTCAGAGAGGTGTACTGTTTTCCCTCCTTGTAAATCTCACATTTGATGATGGACCACAGGTTCTCAATGGGGTTCAGATCAGGTGAACAAGGAGGCCATGTCATTAGTTTTTCTTCTTTTATACCCTTTCTTGCCAGCCACGCTGTGGAGTACTTGGACGCGTGTGATGGAGCATTGTCCTGCATGAAAATCATGTTTTTCTTGAAGGATGCAGACTTCTTCCTGTACCACTGCTTGAAGAAGGTGTCTTCCAGAAACTGGCAGTAGGACTGGGAGTTGAGCTTGACTCCATCCTCAACCCAAAAGGCCCCACAAGCTCATCTTTGATGATACCAGCCCAAACCAGTACTCCACCTCCACCTTGCTGGCGTCTGAGTCGGACTGGAGCTCTCTGCCCTTTACCAATCCAGCCACGGGCCCATCCATCTGGCCCATCAAGACTCACTCTCATTTCATCAGTCCATAAAACCTTAGAAAAACCAGTCTTGAGATATTTCTTGGCCCAGTCTTGACGTTTCAGCTTGTGTGTCTTGTTCAGTGGTGGTCGTCTTTCAGCCTTTCTTACCTTGGCCATGTCTCTGAGTATTGCACACCTTGTGCTTTTGGGCACTCCAGTGATGTTGCAGCTCTGAAATATGGCCAAACTGGTGGCAAGTGGCATCTTGGCAGCTGCACGCTTGACTTTTCTCAGTTCATGGGCAGTTATTTTGCGCCTTGGTTTTTCCACACGCTTCTTGCGACCCTGTTGACTATTTTGAATGAAACGCTTGATTGTTCGATGATCACGCTTCAGAAGCTTTGCAATTTTGAGACTGCTGCATCCCTCTGCAAGATATCTCACTATTTTTGACTTTTCTGAGCCTGTCAAGTCCTTCTTTTGACCCATTTTGCCAAAGGAAAGGACGTTGCCTAATAATTATGCACACCTGATATAGGGTGTTGATGTCATTAGACCACACCCCTTCTCATTACAGAGATGCACATCACCTAATATGCTTAATTGGTAGTAGGCTTTCGAGCCTATACAGCTTGGAGTAAGACAACATGCATGAAGAGGATGATGTGGACAAAATACTCATTTGCCTAATAATTCTGCACTCCCTGTAGTATTCTATACCTTTATACGGTGGTTTGTTGCAGATGAAGCAATCTAATGCTAGCAAAGGTTTCTCTGTTTGTATTAAACCAGATGGCAACGCTTTAATTTTTTATTTATATATTTTTTTTTAAGTTTGCATACAGCCTAGAACATATTGGTTGGTAGAGAGTCTAGACTAAACATGGCTGCAACGAGACATAGCAATGTAACATTGTAACATTTCTTGTGGTAAACAACATTAATCTTCTCTGAGCCTTCTTAGAGTGGGGATAAAAACATCACATTTGTCCAGAGGGTTGGACATGATTTATGCCACCCTAGCCATCATTAAAATTTGAAGGGCTCCCTTTCTCCACTTTGGAGAATGAATGTATTGCAGACTGTCACGGATTTCATCTACTTGTTAGAGAGTTTATAAGATGCACATCTTCTGTGCAAAACTCACATTTTGGGCTGAGCATGATGCAAAGCTAAGTCAAAAATGGAACCATTTTATTCTATAGGGAGACTTGAGATCAATTTAATCCTTTTGACAGATATTCTGATGACAATAAAAAAAATGGCAGTATACCTAGACCTAAATTATACCTCAATATTTACTTTTTGTCATAATCTGGTCATATTAATTTGCTTTGATTGAAAACAGATGTATGAACCCTTTATGAAATTTAGCAGTGCTCCATTAAGTAGTGCCATCTTTTTAAATGTTTGTCTTTCAACAGCTACTCATCTACATAGGTTGTTCCCACATATCCACAATCATCTTATGTATGCAATATTTTTTATAGAACTACTGTGGCCATTTTTACAGGCGCAATGTCTGTGTGTGTAGCACAAAGAATTAGAAGGCTCAAATTCACATTAGTGGAAACAACTCCAACATTACAGGCAGGAAAGTACAGAAGTGACCCCCTGGCAAGGTGACATCCTGACTTTTACCCTCCCTTGATAGCCTAGGATGAGAAGGTAGTGGGACACAACAAGCCTTTCAGCCACAGCCAAGGTTTTGATGTTCTGAGCCAAACACCGCTGCTTACTAAAGATAGAAGGCTCTTATCAATTAGTGGCTGAAGACACCCCACTCTCAGCACCTTGGTCAGATAATTCGCCCTTGTGCTGGGCGATTGGATTCCCACCTCCCTATTTGTCTACCCCTCCTACTGTCCTTCAGAGTTTGGCATTAGCACTGTTCAGTGTCTCTCTTTACCGCAGATACCAGAGGTAACCTTAAAAGTGCAGTACATAGAAATAGTATAGAAACACAGCAATTAAAAGCACCTGCATGTGCCTATTAATTCAGGCAGATCTGTTAAAGTGTGGTAAAGTTGGAGATCTTGGCAGAAGACATAAATTTAGACAAGTATGAGGAGCATGTAGTTTGCGGTATGTTGCTTGTTTGAGTGAATGATTTAGGCATGTATGGCAGAAATATGTCATCTGTTTGTTTTGTTTTCATTTTTTTATGTTTGTAACCAGAACTGATGCAAATAAAACCTATGTTCTTGGTTGAAACTGGGGAAAAAAATGAAAATGTAACATTTTAAATATTTTACACGATACAGCGGATAGATACTGTCTGTGCTAAAGATCCATCCATTGAAGAGGCTTTTGCAGTTTTTCAATAACAAATCCTAAGAGAAGTTTTCATGTTCTTTCACAGTTTTAATAAACATCACAGCCTGCACTGCTGGCAACTTGATCCAACTCCAGTAGTGTTCATCTAAAACCTATCCTTTATCAGGAGTACAAATCCAATCCACTGCCTTGAAAGATTTATAGATTCATGCAAGTTTTACACCACTGGGAGCACTAATGGCTTTTAGTGCAAGGGCCCTAAGGAGTCATTGTGCATGAAAACCAGAAAACGCAAAGCAGCACTTAAGCTTCCCCACAATGTCAGGTTTCTGTCAAAAGACGCTGTTGACTTGGAATACTGGTTCTAACCAGTGGTTTTTTTGACTGAGAAAAGACACGGACTTCATAGGCTTGTGTCGTATGCTATCTCTTAATTTGTCAGTCACAATTCTCTAACTGTTTATTCCTGTAGAAAATGACCAATCTCTTGAAATAGTCTTTAAAATATATACGTATTAAGTACAAGTAAAGTTAATAATAAATGTCTAGGCTGTATGGTTGCATTGCTTCTAAGAGCAGATTCTTTTGCACATAGTGTTTTATATAAACAAGTTATACTCCTCGCTTTTTTAGAGCAGAGCCTGTGCCAAACAACACGTGAGAGGGTGATGAGAAAGTGCTAAACGTCTCTAAAAGAAGATGCAGCCAATAAATCAAGCAAGCATCTCCTGTCACAAACTTGTCACCTTATTAGGGATAGACAACTGCAATGACAGAAGGTGTGTATGGCTGAGATGTGGCAGGGAAGGAAAACGGCGCAGGGCACAGGAGAGGTTGGATGCTTGAAAAAGAAATAAAAACAAACACAAAAAGCAAAGATTTCCTTTTAGCTAGTTGCTACCTGAGTGCTGAGTGAAGTTGTATACAAGTCTAGAAAAAGCATGGACATGGAATAAAAAATGGCACTGCTTATGATTAATAATTCAGTGGATCGCAATGGCACAAAAATAACGGGAAAAAGCACTGGCACTGGACTTGACATCACAGTAAAGCTGTGTTTTATCATGTTTGAATGTTGTTGGCTTGTAGTATGTCGGCCAGAGTATTTCAACAACACAAGTTTTCCTTTTTTTTTTCAAGATGTCTCCCCCTCATATCCACCTTAACCTTTTGTTACAGTGCACTCAGACTTCAGAAGGATATGTCAGCTCATTGCTTCTCCCACTGTGACAGGTACAACACATTACTGTTCTCAGATTGAAAATTCCTCAGAATTATATTTTCAATTATGGAGATAGAGTAACACCCACACACTCATTCCATGTAAAACATTTTGACCTGACAAAGATCCAAGGGGCACTTAAATATCTGGCTGAAGAAGAAAAAAACTGAACTGTGGGTTTGGAGTCAGTGAGTGGGCATTACTCTCATTTCATTGTTCTTCTTTTATAATATCCCTTTAGGAAAAATAACACAAATATCGTATTTTATTGTGGTAATTAAAACATATATAAGATTTTTTTTAATCACTGTGATAAGATTACATTGTATTTGCTAACAAAGACATGACAGAATACATGAAAATGCATGTAAAGTAATGAACTTGCTCTTTAAGATTCTCAGAAAATACTGCAGCCAGAGAGATTTTCACAGAAAGTGTGTGTGTGTGTGTGTGTGTGTGTGTGTGTGTGTGTGTGTGTGTGTG